>NC_141047.1:31250236-31537736 GCF_041138505.1 Cibotium barometz | reverse complement strand
GTAAATGATTTTGAAATTTCTTGATAGGTAAAGTGTGGAACCGAAACAATTTAATAATTAGGTTTCGGAGGTAAGTATCTACAGTCTGGACAAGGGCCTTCAAAGGAGAGCTTTGGGTTGGATGCACTATTGAAGCTAAAACGAGAGTGCACTTATGACTTTTTGATGGAAGGAGGTTCTCAGGTCAAGGGTCCACAGGTGAGAAGTGCTTTGTTTTCAAGATGTCCACAATTATACCCTCTTTTGGATTGGATTTGGTGAATCAAATGCAACGACCAGCTCTGGGGACCTTAGACATGTATGGATACAATTCTACCACACTCGACAACAGATTGGGTGACCATGGCTTGTCCTATGTGTGACCCAAGGTAGTATATTACAAATGTCATAATAAATGTGGTCAAAGGATTTCAACTTTGTTTACGATGTAAAGGACTTGAGTTTTCATGCAACATGAAAGATCTTCTAGCAAATTCGAAATGTGAAATGAAAGAGGAGAATATGGAGGTCCAATGTTTGTTTTGGGAGTGCATCGATCAAGTGATGAAAGAGGAGAATATGGAGGTCCAATGTTTGTTTTGGGAGTGCATCGATCAAGTGATGAATTTGATTTGATCAAGTCTAAAATGAGATCCAAGCTCTTCATCAAATCTGTAGGTGACTTTGTTAAAATAGAGATTAAGCATTCAATGTTTGGTCAAATCTTGTGTTTCTTGGATTAATCCTCTACTAGACTAATTGCTATTGATGGCCTTGAAAAGATTTGATCTCATTTGAACTCTAAGGCCTCAGATCTGGGCTCCCCGCATACTCTGTTTTCTGCACACAAAACAAAGGATTCATTTGCTAATCAATGATTAATCAGTACTAATCACTATTTTTTGGTGCAATTGAGGGTCCAAATTAACCATTAGGTATTTGATACAGATCCCTATAACTTCAGATTGCAATTTGGAGATGGTTTGATACTCCAACCATTCCGTACAAATTGGTTACCCTTGATTTAATATAGTTTCTAGTAAAATTATGCTGATAAATTTGTGGTAATCATCATTTTGCATTTAACCCTTGGTTAATGCCCACAAATCACACTTAAATTGAAGATTATTCACAGCCAGAGTTGCATTTGGGAATGTGCATAAGAATGAATGCTATATGCATTATGTATTGGGCACATTACATCAGTGTAAAAAGGGGATCAGACACTGCCCTTGTCCAGAATAAGGCAAGAGGTAAGACCTCCCACATAGATTTGGGTTTGCATTGCATAATGACACAAGATAAACATCAAAAGCCCAAAAGAACTGTCAACAAAACATTAAAACATGTTGCTCACATATGGAGCAAGAACTGACGGACATGCTCATGGCCCCAGCCACATGAAAGAAGAAGAACATCTCTTTCCAAGAGGAAGATCCACACCAAGAAGAAAAGCTAGAGGAAGCATTGAAGGAAGACATGGACGTGTGAAGAGAAGCTGCCACAACAAGAAGACTGAAAGAGGAAGACATGGACGCATGAAGAGAAGCTGCCCACGACAAGAAGACTGAAGGCAAGAGAAGATGTGAGGCTCCAAGAAGTGAGGAGTCATGTGAGAATCTATGAGAGAGAGAGATCGGAGAAACCCCACAACCCAATGTAGCCTGCCCCAACAGAGTAAACCACCTCTGAGCCACCGATGATGTAGGCCATGTGGTAGATGTATGTATGAGCACTTTAGTCAAGGTCATGTGCACTTGTAGTAGCCTTGGACACATAGAGAGAGAGAGTGTCAAGGACTATGAATTTAGGTACTTGAGGCACTGGTCGCAGAATATCAAGTAAGAGGGAAACTTGGTATAGGGTCCAGGTGTGCTAGGAGTATTCACTTGAGGGGAGGTGTTGAAATATACAAGTGAATAGGGTGTGTGCGAGAACAAGCCCTTGGCTAGAGGCTATAAAAGAGAATCTGTAAATATGAGAGAACCTGTGAAAAGGTGAGAAGAATCTATTGGGAGAGAATAAAGGGTAGCATGAGGAGATTTAGGAGGTGTGGAGATATTCTAGGAGAGGTGGAGAGAATCAAGCAAAAGAGGTGGAGATATTCAAGGAGAGGTGGAGAGAATCAAGCAAAAGAGGTGGAGATATTCTGGGAGAGGTGGAGAGAATCAAGCAAAAGAGGTGGAGTGAATCAAGGAAAAATCAGTGGGATTAGATGCTTGGATGTAAACTCTATAAATTGAGGCATTGGCCTAATGAGAATTTGCTGGTTTTTTATTATCCCTGCCTACATTAAGCTATCAATAATTGTTTACTAAATCACGTCTTAATTATCATCTAATCTCTTTGTTAATGATGCTGATTCTAGCATTTGATCCACCATAGCTCATCACATTGCTGTAATTTTAACAATCATTTCATAGACAAACCTACAAACCTATTGTGCAGTAGCAGTGCTAGTTGGTCTAGCTTCTGGCCACCTTGTGAGGTAGTCCACTACTGTAGTGATGATACAAAACTTTCTACTCCTAGATCTTGGAAGAGGCCCTATTACATCTATTCCCCACTTTTCAAAGGCCCCATAGCTCATAATGAGATGCATGGACTCAAGAACTAGTACCTTCTTCTGAAAAGCTTGACATTCATGACAGCTTCTACACCAATGATGGATGTCTATGTTCTTGCTTGGCCACATAAACTTTGATGTTAAAACCTTTATTTTGGTAATATCAACCCCATAGTGGCCTCCATATCCCTCTTCATGGTGGCAAGATCTCAAGCAATTCAGAATCTCATCTTGATACAAAACTCTTCTCAAAACAGCATCATTTCCTTTATGATACAATATGTCTCCAATCAATACATTTTTCGAAGCTCTTTTAACAACTGCCCTCCTTTTTAAAACGTCCAATTCTCTTCTTGGAAAACCTGTCTCAAAAGGACCTACTCTTCCTCATAAAGGGTTTCTCTACCTTGATATAATGGTCCTTGGACTGTCACAACATGCAAATCCTTGGAGAAAACCTTGGGCTCTCATGTTGTCTTCCCTGGATACATGCCATATCTTGGAAACAATTTAGGATCTTCCTCACCTTAAGAAACTAGGTCTTCATCTCATCTTTTTTAACTTTCCAAGTACCTTGTACTTGCCTTATAGCAAGTAGAGAGTCCCCCTTTATAACCAATCTTTTAACCTTCCTCTGTCTGCACTCCTCAAGACCCAAATTGAGGCTAGAATACTGAGTCTCATTGTTGCTTTTAACCTGTATCTCCTGGCTTCTAGACCATAGATCTTTACCTTGTTTGCTCACAACACAAACCCAACCCCCCCTTTACCAAGACTTCTTTTAAAAGCTCCATCAAAGAATAGAGTCCCATCTATGTCTTGCAATTCTTCATGCAACCTATAATCAGGAACCACTTGCTTTTCAACATCTCTAATGGTATTGCGTCTAACTTGAACCACTTGCTTTTCAACATCTCTAATGGTATTGCGTCTAACTTGAACCTCTTTATAGGTTAGCATGTGTCTGCTATATGGGCCCTCACACTATCTTCCTTTGTAAATCTCATGTCAAAGACTCTTTCCTGGGACTGACATCATGAGTTAACTCTCAGCATACTAGTTTAACTGAACTAATCAGCTGATGGGGCTGGCCAGCTGACTACACTGGATCAAACTTCCTTAGCTCTGAGTCCTCTAGCACTTATCAGACCCTCTAAACACTCAAACTACCCAAGATTTCAGCCCTAAAAACACTCAGCTGACTATAATCAACTTGTCGTGTTGGCTCGAAATGACCAACCAGCTTACAAACCCGGCCATCTAACTACTGACTTGTGTCAGTCTCTTGGTGACTGTTAGACTAAACTCAAAACTTCTCCCCTTCAATCTAAATAGATTATATCTACTATTCTAGCTCTTTAGAGTTGATCATCCTAGATGCATAGCTAAACTACTAACAGTAGTAGCTGACACTTATATGACCCTAACTGACTCCGAATCCTCTTAATTAGTAGGTGACTGATTGAGCTAAGAGTCAGCTCTAACTCCCACAATGTCAAACATACATCCTCAGTTGCTCTATCTCAGCAAAATCAATAAAAGTAACTCAAACCAAGCTCCATAGCACAAATTCTCCTCAATCTCAACACAAATTCAAGCTTTGAACTCTCAGATTTCTTCACAAAAATAAAGCCAAACCTTGTCTCAACACCCCTGAGACATTGGTTCAAACATATCAGTAGAACACACTAAAATCTTGGGGATATTCCACTTATGATAGACTCCAACAACTATCCAAGTTACAATGAATTTACAACCACAAACTACAGGCCTTCCTTAAAACAGACACAATTCAGCACTCAGCTGAATTGACAGTAGCAACAATTGAGCAAGAATTTGACTAAATCATGTTTCTAACAAAGTCGCCACATGGAAATTAAAGGGAAACCTCCTCCAACTGATTCTCTGGCCCACGGTGCATTCTTTGCTCTGATTTATCCAAATTCACCTCCACTGCATTGAACTTCACTCTACAACCATCGAATACTGTAAGACCTTCAATCTGCAACAAGTAGTTCCTTCACTGTAGTGACTCACTTCTCTCACTCATCACTCTCTTGCTTCTCTTCTTCTATGCTCTCTCACTAATCACTCTCTTGATTCTCTTCTTCTATGCTCTCTCTATGTACTCGTCTACCCTCGTGAAAATTATCTCAATTTCCCCTCTTAAGCTCGCCTGCCCCACTGCCTTCTAGATTGTTGTGTTGCCGGCTCCCTTGTTCTCCAGTACACCTTATATTTTTTATTTTTCGCACCTGCTCTTATCCACTTGGGTCACCATGCTATTTCTGCCACCTAGGATCCATGTCATCTCACCTTATTTACATTATATGTTCCCATATTCCATGTTTGTTTTCAGCACTAGGCTCCTCTCACAACGTCAATGGTGGCACAATGGTTATGTCATGGGATAGGAATGTTTTGGCAATGGAATCTTGGTAGAGCTGATGGGAGGTGCACATAGCACATTGGGCTAGTGTCATGAGTGAGCAGTAGAGAGAAGTAATGATGGTCCAAATACCCTAAGAACAAACCTATCAAAGAGCAAGCATGGTGTTTGGCTTGCAGGGGAAGGGAATAGACACAAGATTTCTCTTTATGATGCATGCACTACGGATATGGAAAATGCAAGCCCAGCGCAAGTGGTCCACACAATCAATTAGGAAACTAAAGGAACACCCATGTATAAGGCGCCTATCCCTCTAACCGATGACAAAGAAATTGTGTGTCACCAAGAGACCGGCCATTATGGTCATTGATATTAATGATCAGACAACATATCATCCATATTACAATGTGCATGTATGAGACCACAAATATGTGGGGAGGCCATGGAAGATCAATTTAAGGAACATGATGCAACCACTACTCCTCCTCAAAGATTAGCAAAAGCCAAAGAGGTATGATGCAACCACCACTACTTCTCAAAGAACAACGATGCCCTTTGGGAGGGATGGACCACCACATCAGAAGTGCACGAGCTCTATAAGAAGCTCACAACAAAGAAGGTGATAGACCTTGTATATAAAAACATGGTAGAGGTTAAAGCGGCCAGCCATTTGGGTGTGGAGAGCCTTTGGAATTATTGAAGAGGTAAAAGAGGCTCCTCTTCAAGGAAAATCTGCCACTTTCATCGCAAATTTGGGGTAGTCAAAGTAGTCAATGGTGATAGTTGAGATCCAATAGTATTATAAGGTCTTAAATGCTTTCTTGTATGGTGGATAGTTCCACAAAGGGGAAAATCGCCTGGCTCTACGAGAAGGTAGAGGGGGCATCCGGATATGGTTTGTTGCTTAGGTTCAACATCTCCTTGGTGGTTGTCATAATATGCAAAACTCTTATAACTTTCTTTAAAATATAATGAAAGTTTCATCTTTGATTGATTAGAGAAAAAGACATGTATGATGTCTTTGTGTGCCCCTACATCTTTTTATGGTGCCTTTTAAGTGCGAAATAACTAAAGTTGCTAGAAAATTGTAGTCAATTAAGATTAAAGCAATCATCCAATTTATCATTGCTTTGGTAGAGAGAGAGAGAGAGAGAGAGAGAGAGAGAGAGAGAGAGAGAGAGAGAGAGAGAGTAGAGAGAGAAACTACTCGCCTTAAATCCAAAAAATGCTCACTAAAAATTGCCCACCATTTTAAGTGTGAAATAACTAAAGTTTCTAGAAAATTGTAGTTAATTAAGATTAAAGCAATCATCCAATTTATTATTGCTTTGGTAGAGAGAGAGAGAGAGAGAGAGAGAGAGAGAGAGAGAGAGAGTAGAGAGAGAAACTGCTCGCCTTAAATCCAAAAAATGCTCACTAAAAACTACCCACCAAAACAATACGTTCGATTTATCTATCACATTGCATCACAAGATACATCTAGGGGTGCTTGGGATGCGCTAGGGAAATCATTTACGACAAAACAAAAGAATTAAAAAATAAGCTTAAAAATACAATTCTTTTGCTTGGACATTAAAGATACGACTCTCTTTTAACACACCTTAACAAAATGAAGAGTATAACACAACAATTGGTTGGCATTGGGGCACATATAGAGTAAGAGGATGCCATAGCTATATTGTTAAAAAGTATGATACACGAGGAGTATAGCCCCTTGGTGGCTACCTTGAAAAACCTCCTAGATCCAACCATTGTAGTGGAAGCAACACTCATAGAAGAAGAGAAGCAGATTTGAGGAAGGGTATCCCAAGCTACATCAACTAAGGAGAAAGCATTCTTTTAAGGAGGACTAGGGCCGAGAACCAAAGAACTACCGAGGACAAAGATAACCTGCCACTACTATGGAAAGATAGGGCACATGGAAAGGATTGTTGACATACGAAACATGCTGAAGGAGCAAATATCACGATCCAGGATGAAGACAAAGGCGAGGCTTCCAAAGATCAAAGCAACCTATTCTGAGTGGCAAGATGGACTACTCCAGCATATGACTAGGACCATACGTCCAGTGTAGCATGTTAGGTTGATAGATCCTCATCACATTGAGGGGGAGTGTTGAAATAGCAATGTGTGAGGGTGTAACAAGTGTATAGCAAGGGGGAGAGCATGCACGTTTAGAAAGGAAATAGAAAGACTAAAAGTCCTAGCTTAAAGGTTGATTTGTATGGTCACTTGTAATAGGTGAAGTCAATGGTAAAAAAGGCAGCACATGGAAAGCACAAAGTGTTACATGTAGTGTGAGCATTTATGGACACATGGATGGCGCAAGGGTGCACATAGCGTGCCATTTGGGAGCTCCATGAGAGCTATAAAAGGATGTACTTGGATCAATTCTAATGTAAGATGATTATTGTGTGTTTTTGTTTTTTTCTTTGCGTTAATCCATTGTTAATACATCATTTTTAAAGTCTTCTAGTTCTTCTACTCACTTGACTATGAGGCTAATAAGTTTCAATCCTCCATAACCTAGCCTAGATCCATGTTTTCCAACAATGTTTTTGTGTTCTACGTAAATTTTGATCATAATAGAGAAAAGTAGGCTGGATTCACAAACAATAGCAAGTCCCCCCTCTTACATGGCAAAAAAGCAATGTGCGGCTGCTCCCTTCGCATTTCCTTAAGTCCAGGTGACATGCTCCCTTCAATCTAGGTTACCTAGTGACCTTCAGTCTAGAGGTACAGAGAAGTGCACAGAAGCCTATGACTGCACTCTAATAATGTTCACGAAAAACTGAGGTTTAGTGTCAGGTGAATAGCAAATTTTAAAAAATAATTTTCAAATTTCAAAATAACAATTCACAAAAACCTACAAATTTTAAGAGATTTTAGTTATAATTTTGTTAAAAACCTTTAAAATTTGAGGTTGAAGGTTTTTTGAATTGTTAGGACGTTTTCCAAAAAAATGCATACCTGAGTTGGGCGCGGACGTTTGTGAATCCAGCTAGTTTTGGGCGCGGCTATCTGCTACGGTCGTCCGGACGGTCTATATCTGGCGTTGCAAGTCCGCCATAGCCAGCGGAAGAGCTGCATCATTTGATTTGGAGAGCTTCGTGGTGGTGTCGTTGTGTAGTGTTGCCATGGCGTATAGATCCGACGATGACTACGACTATCTGTTTAAGGTGGTGCTGATAGGCGATTCGGGCGTGGGCAAGTCCAACCTGTTGTCGAGGTTCACGCGCAACGAGTTCAGCCTGGAGTCCAAGTCCACCATCGGCGTTGAGTTCGCCACGCGCAGCATCAGCGTCGACGGCAAGACCATCAAGGCCCAGATCTGGGACACAGCCGGCCAAGAAAGGTGTCCTGCTGCTGCCCCTCCTCCTGTCTCTCTCTCTCTCTCTCTCTCTCTCTCACACACACACACACACACGGATGCCTTGTGTCTCTGCAAAACTAGGGCTAATCCGTGTCCTCAGAAACAGTTTAATCCGCAAAACTGAGTTTGATTCAAGTTGTTTAGTAAAACTAAACAATAAGAGATCAATGCACCCCAGAACTGCCTTGGCTAGGGCACTTCATATCACGAGGAAGTGAGCTTTTTGCGTAATCTTTCTTGATCTTCTAATCACCTCCCCGGTGTGTATATCTGATGATGGCATTCCAGATGCGCCATGCAGCCATGTAGGCTAGATCTCTCCTTGCAGAACATGTAGGCCAACGTGATAGCTATGTCAAAGCCCACCTAAGCTTTACTTTGAGCAAGCAGGTGAAAATGTTAACACGTGACGGAACTCAGGATATAGTCCGTAACCCTAATCCCTCTGGTGCCTATTTTATATTCACCTGCATCATGCATGTGACATGGCGAAAAACAGAAAAGTAAAACATCTCCTTTTGTTGGTATGACAATGGAAGAGTACAACGGCAAAAGCTGAAACTGATAATCACCCCTCATGCTCTCTGTGCTAAATCAGGCTGGGAACTGAGCTAGTGATGAAACTGCATGATGAAGGCACTAAATCTGAGTTCAGGGTCTGATTCTGATGCTTTTTACTGGTTGCTGAACTATGCTCACGTGGGGCTGATGTAGGAATGAATGTACAGTTTCCTTGGGTTTATGGGGGTGGTTATTTATAGCTCTCTTCCCTCTAGTCTATGGTCGGCCTTTTTAGCACCAGGTATAAGCCAAATTAGGGGCTACTTCTCATTCTCAGCCCCTGGCTGGCTAGTTTTGGGTGATCAAAAGTGCTTAAAGGCTGTCAAAACTGCGTCCCTTGCTGCACCTCTTGTCCATGCTGAAATTTCCCCTTCTTCTTCTGTCCACTTTTTGTCCTCTTGTTCTCAGCCTGCCATTCTCATAAGCGAATTGCCTTAGAGACTGGAAACCTTCACAGGCAGCTAAAAAACTCTGTGCCTTCATAGAAAAGGGCTCACAAATGGCCAAAGACTGGCAAACCTAGCAAGAGTATAAGCAGTAAAGGCCAGCTGCAATCAAAGTGGGGAAGAACATCACACGCATTACATGTATATTTTTTCAGAGCAGATAACCAGGGTGCAAACATGTGGGCACTAGATGTGATAGGAGATTACTGGGATAAAAGTGGGCCCTGTTAGGTGTGGTCAGTCCGAGTGTTCAATGCACATGAGCAAGACCAGCCTGGTTGGCCAGATATAGGCTGCCTATATCGGGCCAACCAGACATTGTGTGGGTTATGCTGCTACTGGTGATGGCATCTATAATTTTTGAAAAATGGGGTGAAGAAATGGAACTTTAGGGGACCCTTTCATACAGCAATTGTGTGAATCAGTAGGTCATTTTTTGCAGTGTTGGAGTGAGGCTATGGATGTCTTTCTGTGTGGTCACATGGCTGAACTAGTCACAATCAAGCCTGTCCATTGTGTTGTAGGTAGGCAGAAATGCATTTGCTTGTTCTTATTGCAAATGATTGCTTTGCCTTTTATGTTCTGCTCGGAGTTGTGATCTCTTGCAGTTTGTCTTTGCTATATAATTTAGGTATAGAGCCATCACTAGTGCCTATTACCGGGGCGCTGTGGGTGCGTTGCTGGTGTATGATATAACCAGACATGTGACATTTGAGAATGTCGAGAGGTGGTTAAAAGAGCTCAAGGATCACACAGACTCCAATATTGTGGTTATGCTTGTGGGCAATAAGTCTGACCTTCGGCACCTGAGAGCGGTGTCAGCAGATGACAGCCAGTCTTTTGCAGAGAGAGAGGGGCTGTACTTCATGGAAACATCTGCCTTGGAATCGACAAATGTGGAGAATGCATTCAAGCAAATACTGACTCAAATCTACAGGGTCGTCAGCAAGAAGGCCCTTGACATTGGGGAGGATCCTGCAGCTGTGCCAAGCCAAGGTCAAACGATAAATGTTGGCAGTAGTGATGTGACAGCAACTAAGAAAGTTGGATGTTGTTCAGCATAGATAAGCTCATGTGGAAGGCATTAGATGCTTTCATTGCTGGTTCCCTGTCTTCAGAAAAACAAAGGAGGCCTTTGTTGTGGTATTCGAGCCAAACATTTTGGAGATGGGTCAGCAGAGGCATAGTAGTTTTGAGGAGCCAAACATTTTGGAGATGGGTAAGCAGAGGAAGAGTAGTTTTGAGGAGTCACATCAAATATGGTCGTACACGGGTCATGGTTGGACTTCCTGTGTGCAGCATGTGACGGATGAAGAAAGAAGAGGTTCATGCAATATGCCACAATTTTGGGGTATGGATGTCTTAGCTGAATTCTTTTCTGTAGCATCACATATAGTATATAGCAGCATTCGGCTGTGATTTCTTTGTTTAGTTGCATTTCTCTAAAAACATTATGGCCCTGTGCCAAATCAGGTCTTTATTTGTCACTATACTGTTCTTGCCTATGTTTCATAAGAGTTTCATTCTCTAGCAAATTCTTCTTTCTAACTAGCTTTGATCAGTTTGTCTTGGAGTTTGAGGTCAAATTATCAAATTGATATTAAAAAAAAAATACAAATATTGAAATTCTTTATGCATAGGACGGTCAAGGTAAGGGTGATCAATCATCTGGGTGGAAGTTCATACAACTTGTATTAATAGTTGAGGTACTTAAAAGGACAAACCATCAAACTTGATGTGAATAATTTAATGTAGAAGTCTAAGTAATGATTTTCCATCACCTTCCCGTGTTGCTCGATCTGACAATTGAATCGAGTATCTTTGGTGTTGCTTGGAGATCTCTTTGTATTATTGCTAGGAATATTCTTGGGCTCCTCTCCTACTTAATTCAATCTGCTGATCATGGCTATATGATAACTGTGTCATTGAATGCATTGGAAGGATTTTATCACACTAAGTCATGATAATCATGCATGTACCTATAAAAAAAAAAGTGCACATGAAAAGAGCAAGTTAAGTAAGATATGATTGCCAAGTACATGGGTGGAGCAAAGTCAACAATATTTCGGCTAAGCGTGACTGATAAAGTCCATTAATTATGTGCTTCTATTGTAAGCTTCTCAAGCTTTACTTTATTGAAATCAAACCTCATCCATTAATTATGTGCTACTATTGTAAGGTTCTCAACCTTTACTTTATAGAAATCAAACCTCATCATAAATATTTCAGTATTTCCTCTTGATGATGAGTAAAATTTTTAAACATGCGTATGAATTTCTCTTGCTTTGTTTTATGAAGAGGTTGGACAATGCATTGAGGGTTATTTCATTACTCTCATACTTTTTGCAAATAAAGTGGTGGTATGCTTCTTGTTCTAACATGAAATACTAGATTTGTAGTTAGTTTGATTGAACTTTAATTGTCTGTTTATAAGGGTGTCAGATTATGTTGTTGTAGTTCTATGTTCCTTGAGATTGTCCCTTCATAAGGGTGTCAGGTTATCTTGTTCTAGTTCTATGTTCTTGAGATTCTTTTTTAAGTCATTACCTCAGTAGTTGTGTTTTTCTTCTTGCTTCTTTAAGTGAACACCCCATATTAAAGTGAAACAATATCCTAATGTGGATCTTGTGTCACTTTCATTGCCTACCCAAGCGCTATTCATGTAGCCTTATAACTTCGAATCTTTGCAGTATGTGTATTCAATGTTGTGATTCAAAGTTCTTTTAATATAGTGAAGTATTAGTTTAGTAATTCTCTAGTGACTCGCAGTGGGTTAGTCCATAAATTGAGATAGCCAACTTTTTGAGGAAGACCTATTAGACCTTGTGGTAGTAAGATTATTCAAGCTATTATGATATTGTATCAACCTTGGGACTTGAGTTTAGTATATAAAGTTTAATATTAGATTTGGTTGAAGATATGGGCTTTCAACCTTTCATTCTAAATATTTGTCCTCCGCTAAAAAGTAAGTTTAAAAAAAAAACAGATGCGTGCACACACGTGTGTTAATCCATTTTATGGGGCTAACATATGCCAACTCCAATATGCAAAGATGGAGCAAGAACAGATACATAAACACAATGAAGTTTCAAGATATGAAGCATCATTATCTATTTTGACCACTTAGACGATGAAGAAAATCTGATCCCTTTGTATGCTGTACATAGTGTACATATGTCCTTTTTTTTCTAGGTAAACAGATACCAAGGACATGGATAGACATGGAGTTTGCTGAATAAATCTAAGGGTCTTTTCCAATTGGACTAGTATGGATTGCAAGGTAGGTTGTACATATGAAGTTCTTCTTCAAGTTTCCACCATAGATTTACCAAAGATTAGAGAAAAAAGGAGATCAAAACCATTCAGAAAATCATAACAGTTCAGAATTTTCAATTGATCCAAGCCACCTTGTGATCACGTACTAGGGTCTCTGGTGGCACTTTGGGAGAGTTATCACCATGAGTTGAAGATGCCTTGCCTTGCTTGTGGTTTGAGAGGCTTGGGTGGTTGGGAGATTGATGCGGGAGGTGTTGGGTTTGAGGCTTGGGTTGTAGTAGCTTAGTTAGCTGATGGTTGCTATTTCCTAGAGGTGTAGAGGCCATCTCTAGAAAAACTCAGCCACCGTAAATGTCCACGTAATAGTTCTAGTGGTTCTCACTCTAAGAGCATGTCACAATAAGCTAGTGTCATTATGAATGTACTTCATGCATGTATTTATGTAAGGCCAATTATGAGCCAACGTTAGACATTAGAAACCCCGGTTGACCAAACTTTGAGTGTGCAAGCACATAAGGCCTTGTATAGAAGTTGACTTTTCTCATAATGCAAACACACTCTCCCATTGCATAATTGAGTCTTGCTCTTGCCTAAACCTCTTGTTGATCATCTTTCTAATTGCATGCTAGTGAGCTTGTGTATTTGGGAGTGTGTGAAGTGAGAGGAGGGATGAGGGCTTGTATTCCAACCGTGATGGTGTGTGATAATGCCACAACAGAGAAACACAAGAGAGGAGTGACAAAAGAAACTTCCCAAGGAGGAGGTGGAGCTCTTAGAGCATGGCTTGAGCTTGTCAGAGCTGAGGATAAAGTCCCCACGAGAGTAAGGATGAGGTAAGGGATCCCTTAACAATATGCTATAAGGTTTTCTATAGAGATGCCTCCCTCCCAAAAAAATCCCGGGCCTTAACATGAGATCATCAAGGATGAAATAAATTCCACTTGATATAGTGCTTGTGTATTCTTGAATCTCCTCAAATCTCTACAAATATCCAATTGGGCTAGGGATTTCTAACTTTTCAATCTCCACTAATTTGGTCCATACTTGATCTTTCTCAATTGATAAATTAAATCATGCTATTCAACTTGGTTATAAGTTTTAAAGGTATTTACGTAACATTATATTCCACTACTAGAAGAGTACGTGGTGGTGTAGACATGACTTCTACCATTCATAGAGTGAACCAAAAATAAGAACAAGATGATGTGGATTAAAATTTTATGTTTCCTTTGAAATTGCTTTAGGAGGAAATGATTGTTGAGTCCAAAACATGCTATCAAAGGTTTAAGATAGTATAGATAGCATATTGAGACCCGGGAAAGCTTCTGTATGAGTGGGCGTTTACACAAGGACTTTTTGTTGAAATAACGAGACTATGATATTTTCTATTTTTTAATTTTAAAAGAAAACAAGAACCACTTAGAATAATCTAGCACTTTAAGGAAGCAATTGACCTCCAATCTATTCTTTGAAGACATGCTATATTAGTCAATCGTGTCCTAGTGGGCTCACACATACAAGAAAAAACCTTGATCCAAGTTTATAACAAAATATGTCCATATTTTTCACCACATTCTACAAGCATATTCTTTATGCTAAAGTAAAGTTATTGTGGAGCCCAAGCCTTCAATAACGATTGACTTTTGGTACAAGAAAAACATGTGAGAAATTAAAATCATCCTTGGTTGGTTCATTTAGATGGACTTTCACCATGCCCACCCCAACCATTCAAATAAGAGCTCTCCTTGTAATGTGAATTTTTTTCCCAAAAGGCTTATTGTGAGTTGACCAATATTACCAAAGAAGAGCTTGAAATGCTAACGGCAAGATCTTAGCATGTCATTTGTACAACGGAGAACAAAATGGAGACATTATTTTTTTCTTATATATGTTATATACATATATATATTATGAGAGAGAGAGAGAGAGAGGCCATTATTGGGAAAGGCTCCTCTTAAGGTTAACCAGACTTTCTTGGAGCATATTGTTTTCCATTAGTTTATGTTGCAAGTGTTACAAAAATTTCGAGGCCATGTAATCTTTGTTGGGGTGTCATCTTGAAAGTGTTGTATGTTCAATATTAAAAAGCTTGCTCGCTAGTATGGGATTCATAATGCATCATATTTTAGGGAGACGTTGCGGAACCTAGAATCATTGTTGGTTGATTTGAACCAGGTGGTTCAAGAGGACGGTTCTTTCCCTGACATTGAGATAGCTATTGATTGGTTTTCCCATCAGGTTGCAGCATTGCATGAGAATCAATATATGAGATATAAGCTTATGGCTTGAATGGATACCCTAATGGATTCTAATTGTCAGTAACATACGTTCTTTGCTCGTTTGCAGCAAAAGCATGCACATGAGAATATTGTCAGGACGCAAGATAGGCAAGGATTATTGCTTAATGATCCTACTTGTGTTCTAGATGTGTGTATGGACTTTTATTACCATTTGTTGGTTCTGCACAGGAGGTCATATCTCCTGATATCATTGTAGCTAGAGAGTCTTTGTTTCACTTGGTTCGTCATCACTGAGTATCAGATGTTTTTGTAAATGAATTGGGAAGAGATAGTTTTGTGGATGAGGTGGAAGATATATTGAAGCATTTGCCTAAAGGGAAAAGTCCAGGATGGGATGGGCTCCCAAATGTGCTTTTCACGAAGTATGAAGGTCCCTCTCGCTTCTATCTTTCAGGATGTGTGGAATACAGGTATCATTCCTGTGAGTTAGAAGATTGGGCTTGTACGTTTATTGCCTAAAGTTCCATCCCCAGCTAATCTACGTCAATGGAGACCAATCACATTGATGGGGGCCATGTATAAGATATTTGCAAAGGTCTTGGCTAACAGGTTGCAACAATTTCTTCCTACTTTGATTCATCCAAGGAAATATGGATTTATTAAAGGTCGAAATGTTTTGCATAATATACCAAATGTACAAATTGGAAATTGATTATGCAAGGGCTTTGAGGCAAGAGGTGGTTATGATTCAATTGGATATTGAAAAGGATTATGATTATGTTGGTCTTCTCTTTCACAGCTTATGCAGGCTATGGGAGTTGTTGGCCCTCGCATGTCTTCTTTGATTTATACTATCAGCCAACATGCAGTGGCTAGGCTTATGATTAATGGTGGTGTTGAAATATACAAGTGAATAGGGTGTGTGCGAGAACAAGCCCTTGGCAAGAGGCTGTAAAACAGAATCTGTAAATGTGAGAGAAGCTGTGAAAAGGTGAGAAGTATCTACTGGGAGAGAATAAAGGGTAGCATGAGGAGATTTAGGAGGTGTGGAGATATTCTGGGAAGAGGTGGAGAGAATCAAGCAAAAGAGGTGGAGTGAATCAAGGATACTCCCAAGGCTTCAGCCAATTCAAACAAATCGCCAAACTGCCGTCTACATTTGCTGATTTTTGCTAATTTTTTAGTGCCGTTTTTCTGAGGAAAAAATGAGATCTTGTCTGCTCCAGATGAAATGGCTCTAATTCCTCTTGGCCCTAGGGGTTTTCAAGGGTGCTCTACAAGGTGGTGAAGACAAATTTTGATTTGATCAAGTCTACACAGTGAGATCCAAGCTCTTCATCAAATCTACAGGTGACTTTGGTAAAACATAGATTAAGCATTCAATGTTTGGTCAAATCTTGTGTTTCTTAGATTAATCCTCTACTAGACTAATTGCTATTGATAGCCTTGAAAGGATTTGAGCTCATTTGAACTCTAAGGCAGATCTGGACTCCCCGCATACTCTATTTTTTGCACAGAAAATAGAGGATTAATTTACTAATCAATTGATTAATAAGCACTAATGATTATTTTTTGGTATAATTGAGGGTTCAAATTAACCATTAGGTATCTGATACAGATCCCTATAACTTCAAATTGCAATTCGGAGATGGTTTGTCACTCCAACCATTCCGTACAGATTTGTTACCCTTGGTTTAATGTAATTTCTGGTAAAATTATGCTGATAAATTTATGGTAATCATCATCTTGCATTTAACCCACACACAAATTCAAGTTATTCATAGTCAGAGTTGCATTTGGGAATGTGCATAAGAATGAATGCTATATGCATTATGTATTGGGCACATTACATCATTGTAAAAATGGGATCAGACACACTAACCTTGTCCCGAATAAGGCAAGAGGCAAGACCTCCCACATAGATTTGGGTTTGCATTGCATAATGACACAAGATAAACATCAAAAAGCCTAAAAGAACTGTCAACAATACATTAAAACATGTTGCTCACATGGAGCAAGAATTGACGGTCAAGCTCATGGCCCCAGCCCATGAAAGAAGAAGAAGATCTCTTTCCAAGAGGAGGATCAACACCGAGAAGAAGAGCTAGAGGAAGCATTAAAGGAAGACATGGGCGCGTGAAGAGAAGCTGCCACGACAAGAAGACTGAAGATAAGAGAAGATGTGAGGCTCCAAGAAGTGAGGAGCCATGTGAAAATCTCAGAGCGAGAGAGAGAGAGAGAGAGAGAGAGAGAGAGAGAGAGAGAGAGAGAGAGAGAGAGAGAGAGAGAACCCCACAACCCAATGTAACCTGCCCCAACAGAGTAAAACCACCTTTGAGCCACCGATGATGTAGGCCATGTGGTAGATGTATGTGTGAGCACTTTAGTCAAGGTCACGGGCACTTGTAGTAGCCTTGGACACATAGAGAGAGAGAGTGTCAAGGACTATGAGTTTAGGGACTTGAGGCACTGGTCGCGGACTATCAAGTAAGAAGGAAACTTGGTAAAGGGTCCAGGTGTGCTAGGATTATTCACTTGAGGGGAGGTGTGCTAGGCACTAGTCGCAGACTATTAAGTAAGAGGGAAACTTGGTATAGAGTCTAGGTGTGCTAGGAGTATTCACTTGAGGGGAGGTGTGCTAGGCACTGGTCGCGGACTATCAAGTAAGAGGGAAACTTAGTATAGGGTCCAGGCGTGCTAGGAGTATTCACTTGAGGGGAGGTGTTGAAATATACAAGTGAATAGGGTGTGTGTGGGAACAAGCCCTTGGCAAGAGGCCGTAAAAGAGAATCTGTAAATGTGAGAGAAGCTGTTCACGAAAAGGTGAGAAGTATCTACTGGAAGAGAATAAAGGGTAGCATGAGGAGATTTAGGAGGTGTGGAGATATTGTGGGAAGAGGTGGAGAGAATTAAGCAAAAGAGGTGGAGTGAATCAAGGAGAGATCAGTGGGATTAGATGCTTGGATGTAAACTCTATAAATTGAGGCATTGGCCTAATGAGAACTTGCTGGTTTTTTATTATCCATGCCTAATTACGTCTTAATTATCATCTAATCTCTTTGTTAATGATGTTGATTCTAGCATTCGATCCACCATAGCTCATCACATTGCTGCAAATTTAACAGGGTGATTGGGCCCATTCATTTGATGAGATTGGTCAAAGCACCCAAGGAGGCCCACTTAGCCCTCTCTTGTTTGCAATTACACATCCAATCTTATATCTCAACTGGATAAGCTAGTGGAGGACAGTGAAGTTGTAGGGCTTACTCTTCCAAGCAGAGAGAAGATGGTTGGCCAAGCATTGGCAGATGATTCTTTCATGTTCCTTAAGGCTCAAAGAGATAATGTTCAGGAGGCCATGGCTGTTTGGGATACTTTTGGTCTTGCTTTAGGGTTATACATTAATATGTAGAAATCTGCTTTAATAAGCCATATCGAGAGCGATTTGTTTGATTTGGGATGGAATGGGCAGGTCATACAAGCGGATGCATCACACGCCGCTTGGGTTATCCAATTGGAGTTAATGTCGATTCACAGGTGTAAGATTCCTCTCCATCCCCTCAAGATGTCCAGTTTCTTCCCCTATAATCAATCCCCTTTTTAAAATAATAAAAGATCTTGTTTCTACTAGTTTTGGCCTAGAGAGAGAAATTATTCTAGAGAGAGATAATTCAATTTTTAGATATCTTTGGATGGAAAAATATCCCTTCTTATTAAAATAAATTTTTTCGAAACAGAAGTTTTAAAAGAAATTCCTAAGGTGCATTAGAAATAAATTATAATGTGCACAAAAGACCTTAGCCTAAGGACCCCTGTTTTTAGAAATTTTTGGATTAAGGTCTAAAAAAAGGTTTGATAGGCCAATGAGATTAATCCAAATGTAGGGAGGAGATAAATTGAAGAATAAAAGAAAAACCCCCCAAAAAATGAGTAAATGCTTACATAAGATGAAGAGTGGACTAAGGACCAAAGAAAAGAATTAAAAAACTGAATTTTTGACACCTCAGTGTGGGGATCTCCCCTCATGAAGTAGGCGCTTTTTTCTCATCATTACCCTAATTTTTAATCAATAAAATGAGATATTTTCATCTCTCCTCTCTCCTATTTCAAATCTAGATCCAAAAAGTAAGTTGAACTGACCCAAAAATGGTCAAAAATTGACCAAACTGATCTGGAAAATTCTAGAATCAGTTTGCTTGGTTAGAGGCTCACTTTTTCCTAAAAATAGAAGCCTCCCCCTTTTGTAAAATCTTAATGGTGTTTATACACTATTACTCTACTCCTGTCCTGAGCCATCTACATTGAATTTTTTAATAATTCAACTGTTTTTGGCCTAATCCTCTCCAAAGTGAATTGGTGGCCACTATTGCTTCAAACAAGAGTAGAACCCTCAATCCCTCAAGCCAAAGGAGAGCTTACAAGCTCCATATTAGCTAATTTTCTTACTTTGTTTACGAATTTTAATGAAAAATCTATGGTTTTCTTGATTTTTATGTTTTTCAAATGATTGAATTAAATTCAAATGCTATGCCTTTGATGAAAAGGCCACCCCCTTCTCTTCTTTACATTCCAACCCTTCTTAATCCTAGAAAGATTAACTAAGTGATTAATTAAACTCTTCTTATTGTTTACTCTCTTGAATTTAGAAAATTGTGTAGATTAGAGTTCTATAATTCTAAATTGGGTTAATTAAGTTAAGTGAAGAAAGATAAAAATGAGAAATGGTCAGCCATACAAAGGAGGTTATGGCAAAATTTACCAGAATTCTGTGAAAAAGAAAGTTTGTTTTTATGTTATTCCAAAAGAGTAATTCCTACCATTTTTGCATCAAAAAGAAATATTCTAATTACTCCATGTACATATTCACCTATGAATATGCATGGATATCACCGATATTAATTATTAAATTTGATTTTTATACATAGAAAGATGCATAAAGGAAATTTTTTATTATAAAAGTGTTATTCTTAATAAATTTGATTTCTATGCATAGAAAGATGCATAAAGGAAATTTTTTTTATTACAAAAGTGTTATTCTTATTAAATTTGATTTCTATGCATAGAAAGATGCATAAAGGAATTTTTTTATTATAAAAGTGTTATTCTTATTAAATTTGATTTCTATGCATAGAAAGATACATAAAGGAATTTTTTAAATTACAAAAGTGTTCTTCTTATTAAATTTGATTTCTATGCATAGAGAGATGCATAAAGGAATTTTTTTATTACAAAAGTGTTATTCTTATTAAATTTGATTTCTATGCATAGAAAGATGCATAAAGAAATTTTTTTAATTATAAAAGTGTTATTCTTATTAAATTTGAATTCTATGCATAGAAAGATGCATAAAAGAAAATTTTTATTATAAAAGTGTTATTCTTATTAAATTTGTTTTCTATGCATAGAAAGATGCATAAAGGAATTTTTTTAAATTATAAAAGTGTTATTCTTATTAAATTTCATTTCTATGCATAGAAAGATGCATAAAGGAATTTAATTTATTATAAAAGTGTTATTCTTATTAAATTTCATTTCTATGCATAGAAAGAGGCATAAAGGATTTTTTTTAATTACAAAAGTGTTATTCTTATTAAATTTGATTTTTTATGCATAGAAAGATGCATAAGAAAATTTTTTTATTATAAAAGCGTTATTCTTATGAAAACTGATTTTTATGCATAAAGAAATTCTTTTTATTTTAAAAGTGTTATTCCTATTAAATTTGATTTTATGCATAAACAGATGCATAAAAGGATTTTAAAAAAAAAGTGTTATTTCCATTGAAGTTGATTTTTATGCATAAATAGATGAATAAAGAATTTTTATATCAAAATTAGAATTCTCTTAAATTCTATGTTTAAATTCTATGAGTATTTGATAAATGAATGATTAAATACTCTAAGAGAGAAATTTCTATCGTTTTATATTCACACGGATTGTAAAAAGAAAATTCAAGAAATCTATCGAGATCGAAATATTCAGATAAATAATTAATTATTCCTCATTGGAATTTGTAACTAATTTAGAAATCAGTTAAGTGAATATTCAAAGAAAGAACTTCAGTAAAATAATAACCTTTTCGAGAAAGATAGTCCAGGAAAAATCTTATCCCACTCGAACCTTGAATCAAACTATGACCAAGACCAAACTCTTTCGTCAGTTTCGAGGAAAGAAGGTGTGACGAGTTTAGAAAAATACACTCAAAACTCTCGCCAAATCTGAAACTAAGTTTGAGACCCTTCGAATTGATCTGTGGATCAAGGTTATAGAATTCGAGGAATTCTGGTATGAAATTCAAAATTTTGATCAAGAAGTTTTGGGGATACTGATTCAAGAAATACTCCTTGTATTCAAAAGAAAATCAATTTGAAAACTTACTTAGAAACCCTGTTTTCTTAAAGGACTGTCTTATGCCAGAATGGTGGAGGGAGCATTTGGTATATGTTTTTCTAAGGGAAGTTCGGTTGTTGCAACAGCTGGCGGGGAGTGTTTAAAGGACGGCTCACGCGGCAAAGCCTACCCAGGTCTTGACCAGTCTCGGTATGGTTGAAAAATGGTGCGCTTCTAATATGATAGGCGAGGGCCAATGAAGGGGTCCCTGAGTGAAGTGCCAGGACACCTAAGGAGGATCTTGGAGGGTTCTGACCAGGAGATGCATGGGCTCGCGATGCCTATGACACCCATGCGTATGTCATGGAAGATATATATGATGGACAAAATGATTATTGTAATCTGTTAACTGGATTTTGTTGTTGGTCTCAACAACGGAGAGTCTAGAGTGATACTGTTTTTGAGAAACAAGGGACTGGATGAAATTTTTGAGTTATGACATCTGTAACCAATAACTGTTTGTCATATGTTAAAGTTTTAAAGAGGAGTGTGTGCGTATCTGTATTCGAAAGCAAAAGTTAAGAAAGGCATTCAATTATTGGTGGGTGAGTAATTGTCTTGTTCTACCGATTCCAGTGGTTGGGTGGTAGCTAATAACCCATGGGCCGGCTGGAATTAGTGGAGTTTTAATAATTAAATTGAAATAATAAGAATACGCTTAGAATTCGAGTAGTTAAATAAAAACCTGAAGAATTTCTCAAATGAGTAGATCAATGGCTGTGCTTGACTTCGGTTAGGAAAAAAGCGTTGATTTCCTCAAATGATTAGATCAACGGCGGCTGCGCCTGATTTCAGTTAGGAAAAAAAGCAATTCGTTAAGAAAATCAAAAAGGTGGAATCATCACCGTTTTTCAGGCAAGGGAAATTTTTTCGGTTTCGGTTCAGAATGACCACCAGATTAGTCTCGTGTTCGGACATTTAAGGGCGAGGCCCCGAGTGGAAAACCCTACCTCGTGCAAGAGGAAGCTACTTCCGCTGCTAGCAACCGGGAATTCTCGGTGCACGGAGGGGGCAGAGGGGTCTCACAACAGGCTTTGTTGGCATGGATTTCTCCTAGGATAAATGATAAGTTTGTGTATTGGAAATCTCGAGGTTGGCCTATCCATGTTCGGCTCAAAGTGGCACAATCCATTATGATTAGCAGCATGATATCTTTTTTCTTGCCTTTATTGCCATGGACGGGCAAAGCTTTGCATCAGATACAACAGCCAATTCGATTTATGCTATGGAAAAGAGCAGGAAATAAAGCTAGGGAAGATGTGGATTTCTTGGGAACATGTTACTACTCCGAAGAGGAGTGGAGGGGCAACCCTATTATATGTCAGATGACATATGGTTGCTAGGAGATGGTCTTTATTGTTGCAAGATATGTGTGTATCTCAAGAGCCATGGGTGGTAATGGCTAAGGCCCTCATAGTCGAGGTCGCACTTGTGCATGGTAATACCAAGATTGATGGTATATGGTGGGATGTAGTGAATGGTTCCCAACAGGTTCAATTGTTGGCTTCACCACTCTTTTCTCATTTGATGATCTCATGGAAGGAGGTGTTGGCACACACTAAATGGAAGCCTTCACATCAGCGGCGTTTGCAATTGATTTCTATGGTAGGTGAGGTGTTGGCTACTTCACGACTTCTGGAGTGGCTTGACAAACTTGTTGAGTGGCCAAAATTCAATAGAATGGCTCAATTGTGGGACTAGTGAGAACTATGGATGCTTTGTTGCCAATGTAGAGGCTGCTTTGTTCAAAAAATCCATCAATATTTTCAGGTTCCACGTGGATATGTATTGTTATGGGAGAAGGTGAGGGCAAGACTTACACCATTTGGCAATATTCCTTAGTTGGAGGATCAACAACCTTGGTTAGATTGGGCATTTAGAAAGCCTCAGGACATTGTCCAATGTACAATAAATCAAGTATACCATATGATGGTGGAAGATAAGCTCTGGATCACTGAGAAGGCTAATAGGGTATGGAATATTAGGAAAAGTAGGGCTTGGTGAAAGGAAGTAATCTTATAGGGCTAGTGGTCTAAGATTCCATATAAAGGCATTAGGCGAAATATGGACTCTCATTTTTTCCCCTTAAGGACTTCCACACCTCCTCTCTCTAGAAAAATGGGCTCATGATAAGTTTTTTTTGTTGCAGATCAACTCAAAAGTGAGCGGAGTTTGGACATTTGGTTTCTACTCTTCGAGACCTTTCCAATGATATATAGCATGATGGGCAATTTTGCATATTCAAGAAGTTGGGGACTTCTTGAATATGCAAAATTGCCCATCATGCTATATATCATTGGAAAGGTCTCGAAGAGTAGAAACCAAATGTCCAAACTCTGCTCACTTTTGAGTTGATTTGTAAAAAATTCACCATGAGGTAATTTTTCTAGAGAGAGGAGGTGTGGAAATCCTTAAGGGGAAAAAATGAGAGTCCATATTTTACCTAATGGAATGTGTTCCTATGGCGCATGTTAGTTGGAGGCCTACCATTGGGGGATTAGTTGCAAAAGTGGCGGATTTCTTCTAGTAATTGTGTGTTTTGTTCTGGATGAAAGCATGAAAAGGTGGACTGAAAACCTGTGTCCTAGACAATGGTTTACCACTAGTTGTGAAAAACTTTTATGTAGAGTTAGAGAATTAAAACATGGTTGTTTAATCTTGTTTCACATTTATTATATCTAAAAGGCACTAGATAAATTACTAAATACATCTTATGATTATATTAAATCCACTAATATTGGTTATCTTTAAGTGTGGTAGCAACCAATGTAACTGGTAGAAAGTGTACCATCTTATCATGCTTTCACCCTACTACATGCTTGGAAACATGCCCACATCTTTTCATTTCATGTCCGGTGGCAAAAAAGGAGTGGAATTTCCTTTCTCGCACATGGATTCAGTTGACAGATAGGCCCGTAAAGGTTAAAGATTGGATTTTTTGCAAGATATCCAATGGGCTGGATAACCCAGAACATTCAGTTTTCTTTCATTTTTTTAGTTGGACAGGTTTGTGGCATACCTGGTTAACTAAGAATGTCATCATATTTGATGCAAAAGTTGGTATTATAGCTCACATAGGTCGTATAAAAGGGCTACTACTGTGGCAAGTCTCTTTCTTGCCGTCATCTCATTTGATGGAGAATGACATGGCTATATATTGGATGAGGGTACTCCGAGCTACACTTGTGGTTTCAGAGTAATTAGTGAGAGAAAGCTAGTACATCACATGGCGTCCATGTGGCCATTTGTAAAGTAATTTTTGGTAATATATCTTCTATTACAAAACAGATATAGATAGATAGATAGATAGATAGATAGAGAGAGAGAGAGAGAGAGAGAGAGAGAGAGAGAGAGAGAGAGAGAGAGAGAGAGAGAGAGAGAGAGAGAGAGATTTGCCCGCATGATTTGTTTTTGCCAGAGAGGTTGTCCATGCAGGTGGAATATAATCATATTTTGTTAGATCATTTTCCTTTGGTATTGGAGATGCATAGCCATTCTATGGATGCTTATAGGCCATTATTGGGAAAGGCTTCTCTTAAGGTTAACTAGAATTTCTTGGAGCATACTGTTTTCCATCAGTTTATGTTGCAGGTGTTACAAAACTTTCGAGGCCATGTAATCTGTGCTGGGGTGTCAGCTTGGGAGTGTTGTATGTTCAATATTCAAAAGCTTGCTCACCAGTATGGGATTGATAATGCATCATATTTTAGGAAGAAGTTGCAGAACCTAGAATTGTTATTGGTTGATTTTAACCAAGTGGTTCAAGAGGACATTCTTGCCCTGACATTGAGATAGCTATTGATTGGTTGTCCATCAGGTTGCAACATTGCATCAGAATCAATCTGTGAGATATAAGATTATGGCTCGAATGGATGCCCTAATGGATTCTAATTGTCAGTCACATACGTTCTTTGCTCGTTTGCAGCAACAAAGCATGCACGCGAGAATATTGTCAGGACACAAGATAGGAAAGGAGTATTGATTATTGATCTTGCTTGTGTTCTATATGTGTGTATAGACTTTTATCGCCATTTGTTGGGGCTGTCGGAGGTCATATCTCCTGATGTCATTCCAGCTAGAGAGTCTTTGTTTCACTTGGTTCATCTCACCAGGTATCCGATGTTTCTGCAAATGAATTGAAAAGAGATATTTTTGAGGGGAATGAGGTGGAAGCTGTGTTGAAGCATTTTCCTAAAGGGAAAATTCCAGGATGGGATGGGCTCCCCAATGAGCTTTTCACGAACTATGTTGATGAGTTGAAGGCTCCTCTTGCTTCTATTTTTCAGGAGGTGTGGAATACAGATATCATGCTTGAGAGTTGGAAGATTGGGCTTATAAGTTTACTGCCTAAAGTTCCATCCCCAATTAATCTACGTCAATTGAGACCAATCACATTGATGGGGGCCATGTATAAGATATTTGCAAAGGACGTGGCCACCACAACAGGTTGCAATGCTTTCTTCCTACTTTGATTCATCCAAGGCAATATGGATTTATTAAAGGTTAGAATATTTTGCGTAATATACTAAATGTACAAATTGGAATTGATTATGCAAGGGCTTCGAGGCAAGAGGAGGGGGTTATGATTCAACTGGATATTGAAAAGTCTTATGATCATGTTAGTTGGTCTTTTCTTTCACAGCTTATGTAGGCTATGAGATTTGGCCCTCGTATGTCTTCTTTGATTTATACTATTAGCCAACATGTAGTGTCTAGGCTTATGATTAATGATGGGGTGACTAAGCCCATTCATTTGACAAGATTGGTCAGGCGCACGGATGCCCACTCTTGTTTGCAATTGTTACACATCCAATCTTATCTCAACTGGATAAGCTAGTGGAGGATCGTGAAGTTGTAGGGCTTACACTTACAAGCGGAGAGCAGATGGTTGGCCAGGTATTGGTAGATGATTCTTTCATGTTCCTTAAGGTTCAAAGAGATAATGTTCACAAGGCTATGGCTATTTGGGATACTTTTGTCCTTGCATTAGGGTTCTGCATTAATATGCATAAATTTGCTCTAATAAGATGTACCAAGAGCGATTTGCTTGTTTTGGGATGGAATGGGTAAGTTATACAAAGGGGATGCATCACACGCCACTTGGCTTATCCGATTGGAGTTGATGTTGATTCACAGGCTTTGTTGGCATGGATTTCTGCAAAATGATGAGTTTATGTATTGGAAATCTTAGGATTGGCCTATGCATGTTCGGCTCAAAGTGGAACAATCCATTATGGTTAGCATGATATCTTTTTTCTTGCCTTTATTGCCATGGACGGGAAAAGCTTTGCATTAGATACAACAGTCAATTTGATTTATGCTATGGAAAAGAGCAAGAAATAAAGCCAGGGTAGACGTGGATTTCTTGGGAACATGTTACTACTCCGAAGAGGAGTGGAGGGACATCCCTATTAGATGTCAGATTACATATGGTCACTAGGAGATAGCCTTTATTGCAAGATCTGTGCGTATCTCAAGAGACATGGGTGGTAATGGCTAAGGCCCTCATAGAGGAGGTCACACTTGTGCATGGTAATACCAAGATTGATGGTACATGGTGGGATAAAGTGAATGGTTCCCAAGAGGTTCGAGTGGTGGTTTCACCTCTCCTTTCTCATTTGATGATCTCATGGAAATAGGTGTTGGCACACACTAAATGGAAGCCTTCAGATCAGTGGTTGCAGTTGAATTCTATGGCAAGTGATGTGTTGGCTACTTCTGGACTTCTAGAGTGGCTTGACAAACTTGTTGAATAAGAAAAATTCAATAGAATGGCTCGATTGGGAATAGAACACCATATTGGGGAATATGGGAATTTCCCAGCAGTTTGGGACACGTGGTCAAATCTTTGGATTAATCATAACTTGAACACCGTTACTCCAAATTGAGCACTCTATAGCTCACTAGATTCCATTTTCCAAGCGCTTTCCAACAATAGGTCACATGATATGGTTTTGAGAAACTTATAGGCATGTTATCCAGGTCCCACCTTTTTAGTATTCAAAAAATAGGAGTTGGGAAATTCCCAAACTCACGAATATAGTATTCTAGTGAGAATTCTGGATGCTTTGTTGCCGCGTAGAGGCCACTTATTATCTTTTCAAAAAATCTGTCAATATTTTTGGGTTCCACATGGATATGTACAGTTATGGGAGAAGGTGAGGATAGCTAGTGATATTCCTCAGTTGGAGAATCAACAACCTTGGTTAGATTGGGCATTTAGAAAGCCTCTGGACATTGTCGAACATACAACAAATCAAGCGTACCATATGATGATCGAAGATAAGTGCTGGATCACTTAGAATGCTAATAGGGTATGGAACATCAGGAAGAGTAGGGCTTGGTGGAAGGAAGTAATCTTACAGGGCTGGTGGTCAAAGATTCAATATAAAAGGAAGGTGTTCCTATGGTGCATGATAGTTGGAGGCTTGCCATTGGGGGGGACCAGTCTGCAAAAGTGACGGATTGATTATGGTAATTGTGTGTTTTGTACTACATGCTTGGAAACATGCCCACATCTTTTCATTTCATGTTTGGCAAAGAAGTTATGGGATTTTCTTTCTCGTGTATGGACTCCGTTGCTAGATAGGCCCGTAAAGATTAAATATTGGATTTTTGGCAAGATCATGAATGGGTCAGATAACCCAAAACATTCAATTTTCTTTCATTTTTTTAAGGTGGACAGGTTTGTGGCATATCTGGTTAACTAGGAATGCCTTCATATTTGATGCAAAATTTGGTATTACAGCTAACATATTTCGTATAAAAGTTCTACTATTGTGGCAAGTCTCTTGTCACATGCATCGTGCACTTGGATGCCACATGGACATATCTCTTGTCACATGCATCTTGCACTTGGATGCCACGTGGACATATCTGAACAAGAAGGCGCAGGACCTAGAGTGGAAAACTGGTCCCATGTGAGCCCAATCCGGGACAAAGAGTCAGCCAGGGTTCTACTCCATGCATCTGAGGTTAGGGGTGTGCATTGTCCTGCACATGAAGTAGTGCCAGTCCGCGCTGCCAGTCCGTGCTGTGAGTCTCCCTCTAGAATGATGTTAGTGGTTCTGTGTATTTGGTATGAAACTGGACGCCAAACCTCTAAGTAGACATGTACGGTTGCATGTAGAATAGGGACCAGCCCATAGGGCTACCCCGTAGTAGCTAAGGTTCATGTAGTGGGCATGGGGAGGTCTAGAACCACCCTAAGGGGCCAGGAGGGCCCCATGCTATGCCCACTTGCCCTAGCTGTGGGTTGGGCAACCTGTCGGCAAGCCGCCCAAGGGGCGTGGCCAGGCAACTGACAGGGCCTATGGGCCAGCCTAACCAGGTGACCACACCAAATGGACGCATAGCAACAACTATTTGGACAAGTATGGGGATTTCCCATACAGATTACACAAGGCTGCCCAGCAGAGCCAAGTTCATGCGCAGGGTGGCCGGCCAGGGCAGCATTGTGAAAATGCTGGTTTTATTTAGCGTTAATTGCTATTTTATTTGGTCATGAGCTTTTTTCAGCAGAAGGCTCTTGTAGAACTGGCCGACCACATCATGAAGGGGTTTATCTCATATTTCACAAATTGCTACAGCTACTCAAGGGTCCGGATAGCCAAGGGAGAAGTTAACGCAAGGGTGAAGGGTGAAGTCAAGGGCAGAGATTCATCTCACCCAAAATAGGTCAAGTCAGTCTTTTATTTTTAGATTTTGCATTATTCTAATTCCTTTGTGGGTATATGCCAAGCATACTCCTCCCACATAGATAAGTTTTCAAATCTCTAGTGGCGGACCTCACCGATCTGCTAAAGGTGGTCAAGACTAAAAGGCAACGGACTCGAATGACTTCGCAAGCATTGGAGGCATTCAAGAACCTCAAGAGGTGGCTTTGTCAAAAGTGCCTTGTCTAGTGCTGCTTACCTTGGGAAGATCCGTTCTAAGTGATCATCGATTATGCGAGTAGCATCACAATTGGAGGTGTATTACAACAAAATGACCATTCAGTGGCTTTCATGTCTCGTAAGTTACTACCCATGGGGAAAAGAATTACTCGGTCTACGATCAGGAACTCCTCACAGGTATTCAGGCCTTGAAACATTGGAAACATTTCCTTTGTGGCCGCCGTGACTTTGAGGTTCGCATTGACCACCATCAGGCATTACGCTGGGTGCAGAAAATGCCAAGTGCACAGTGGAGTGACCGATAGCACCGTTGCAGCCAGATTTTCTAGAAATTTGGTGGTATGATTGAGGACCTTCTAGGAAAGGCCAATTTAGTGGCCGATGCTTTGAGCTAGAAGGGACACGTGACTTTGATTTAGACGACCTTATTGGTATGGGACTAGATGACAGGAAACACACGTACGCAGATTTTGAGGAGTTTGGTACTTACACAGTGGGAACAGGCAGTGGATGCCATAGGACCATGCCATTTTTTGATACGCGATGGTTGGCTTTTCTACAAAGGCCGACTGTTTGTCATGAAGTCATTCAGGGAAGCTCTTCTCCATGACGTTCACATGACGCCATTACTGGTGGTCATCGGGGCATGAATTAGACTTTAGAGAAGTTAGAACAAAAATGTTATTGGCCAAAGATGAGGTGAGATGTGTTTGCACATGTGAAACAATGTGATATTTGTCAAAAGGTAAAAGCTCCTCGTGGGGGAAGAAGATAGGGTTGTTATTACAACCCTTACCAAGTCCTGAGGGACCTTTCTGGGATATAATGATGGATTTTGTCATGAATCTGTCTCCCAGTCCGAGTAAGCGTAATACTCGGTGCTTGACTATAGTTGATAGATTTAGCAAATTTGTTATGCTTATTCCATGCAGGGCCCATTTGTTCTTTTGGCATTGGTACCCGATTGGTGGGATCCCTAGGACGATAGTGTCAGACCCCGAAGCTTCCACATGTCACATATCTTCATTGTCGGGTCAGCTCATTTGGTGGAGAATGACACGGCTATATATTGGATGAGGGTACTCCGAGCTACACGTGTGGTTCGGAGTAATTAGTGAGAGGGAAATCTAGTACATCACATGGCGGCCATGTGGCCATTTGTGAAGTAATTTTGGTAATAGATCTTCTATTATATGAAGAGAGAGAGAGAGAGAGAGAGAGAGAGAGAGAGAGGATGTAATCTATATATGTACATATATATACATAACACACACACACACACACACGTGTGTGTGTATGTATACATTCATATATATGTGTGTGTGTGTGTGCATGTATGTGTGTGTGTGTGTGTGCATGTATACATTCATATATATATATATATATATATATATATATGTATTACATACATACATACATATATATATATATATATATACATATATATATACATATATATATATATATATATATATATATATATACATACATATATATATATATATGTATGTATGTATGTATGTATCCATACATACATACATACATACATACATATATATATATATGTATGTATGTATGTATGTATGTATCCATACATACATACATACATACATACATATATATATATATGTATGTATGTATGTATGTATGTATCCATACATACATACATACATACATACATATATATATATATGTATGTATGTATGTATGTATGTATGTATGTGTGTGCATATATAATATATACATATATATATAATACACATATATATACATATGTGTATACATATAGACATATATGCACACACACACACACACACACACACACACACATAGAAGTCATTAGAAAATAGTCTGAGATATTGTTTGCACCAGGATGATTGAGATGGCTTAGTGATTACCACATTGAACAATGCGATGTAGAGTGGGTGGCCAAGAAGGAGGTGACAATGTGTAACCCACCTAGACACATGGCGCTAGTGTGTGGACCTTTAAGTGGGTTGTTCTATAATCACTCCTAACTCTCTCTCATATGTCTTTTTGAGTTTTGACACACTTGTAGCTCTAGCAATTTCTCAATTGTAACTCTTGAAGTTTTTAGCTCATTCTCAATTTATATCTCACTTTGAGTTCTTTGTGATCATTTTGTACACTTTGTACCCCTTTTTTTGAAAAATAAAATTCCATTTGTTCTATTCAATTGTGTCATATTTATTATTAGTATTGGTTATTGATTAAGTGTTGATATCTTTTGGTTATTCTCAATTGTGTCATATTTATTATTGTTATTGGTTATTGATTAAGTGTTAATATCTTTTATATATACTCACACGCACCACGTATGATTGTGCACTTTTAATTCTTATAGAGACTCTCAAACCATTGCAAGTGGTAATAGTACCAAACCCAAATATGTACACTCCACCCGGGGGGTAACTCCACCTGGGGTGTATGATAGATCGAGTGTTAGCTTACTTGGTGACCCAAGTGTTCTTTAGGATATTATCCTGGTAATTGGTTAGCAAACCCAAGGTAAAGTAACACCCATCTACATTTAGTGATCCTATTGGTTTGTACTATAAAAAATTCATGTAGGATTCAACAACATCTGTTATGGCTCCCCCTAACCCTCCTTGAAACATATCCAAAAAGAGATTATTTGGTGAACCGCAAACGTCGTGAGGATCTTTCCAATGGCCGAGCCCGTAACCCTTGAGGTCTCTAAGCACTACAACTCCTTGAGAAGCAATTCCACCGCGTCTCCCTCTGCGACAGTTGTCACACTGCCGCGTTGCACTACGGGTCCTCGTCCCTCTTCTCACCTCACTTCACTCACACACACTCACTAGCATGCATTAGGGAGAGAGATTAGCAAGAGAATTAGCAAGATCAAGACTCAATTGCACAATGGGAGAGTATGTTGTATTATGAAAGAAATTCACTTATATACATGGCCATAAGTGTTCACACTCACTTAAACTATGGCCGACCGAGCACTTTATGCTCATAAGAGGCCTAATGCTATTACAATGACTACTCTCATAATATATCCATGAAGTACATCACTTAGGACTTTATCCTATCTTGCTACCACACGCTCTTGAAGCTAGAATCGCCACCATAAATACTCCATCGTCACACCATTACGGACGCCCGTCCAAGTTATAGCTTTGGAAGCTATTGCTTCATATCTTCAATGTATGACCCTTTGATGTATCTACCGTGTCTCTTTGATGTAAGATAATGGCGGTAGCTCTTGTTAATCCTAGAATTGGATTAACAACATCCAACACTCAAGATACTTCTAGGAAGATATTCCTAGTATAGGTTAGACACACCTACAACATTGACCACCCTATGCACAATCTTACTTGATTGCATTCACATGAAGATCAGTTGTCTAGCCTAGCAGAACAGTTGACCAAGCCTTATTTACACTAGACTAAATTTCTTTTACCAAGCCGTTTTTTGTCCTAGGGGAATTTCACCATCATTTTTTGCAAAAAGCCTATTCTAAGGAAGCAACATGGAGATAATGGGAGTGTAGACCAAATCCATGAATCGAGAGGATAAGATTTAACTATGAAGACTGAGAAAGTGAGGAGCAACTGGTGGTTCAAGAGGAAGTGACTAACTAGAAGGACAAAACATCTACCTAATGTTTTTCCATTTGGAACATTATGGATCAAAAGCAACATAAAGCCAAGATTAAAATGGAGTGCTCAATGTACAAGGGAGATAAGATTAAAATGGAGTGCTCAATGTACAAGGGAGATAAGAAAGACCCTCAAGAATACATGACCAACATTTGAGAAATGAGCAATGATGAATGCAATCACACTGACTTAAAAATCAAAGAAGAAGCCACCATTCCATAGGCCCGTCGAGTCAATTACAAAAAGTGGTTTCAAACACGTAAAATAGACCAACCTAACAAAAGAAGAGTCTTGAAAAGAAACTGGCAATTGGAAAGAGTCTTGAGCAGCGCTTAGCAAAGGAAGCTTGGCCATTTCATTTGGCGATGGCTACTAGATGAAATGTTCCATCTACAGTCGTCGAAATGGCCATCTAAAGCCTTGTAAACAGCCGCCTCATTTCTCTCAGTTGGTGCCATTTCTTTGCCTTTGCTATTCTCCATAGTTTTGCTTGAGATAAAGTTGTAGCTCTTAATACCATTTCTACACAATGCATCAAGACATGGAGCTCTCCATGCTCATTAAGCTTTCTTTCATCATAATGTGGGGATTTTCATGAGATAATGTTGATCAATTCTTGCATTGGTATCAATTCTTGTAATCTTCTTAAAATCTTGAGCATTGTTGATCATATCCTACCTTTCTTGGAAAAATTGCAATGAATTAAGTCGCATTTTGGGGATTTCTTGAAGCTTCTCTTGCCATGCTTGCTTCTAATTGATGCTTCCATACACCAATCTCATCATGTTTGGAAAAAAGGCATAAAATGCTCATAAGATTTGGGTTTTAAAAAAATAGGACTTATTCTATACTTGAATAGAGTCCTTCTACATTGCCTCGTTTCAAATGCAAGCCTACTATGCTTTACGTGTCTTCATTACCACATAAAGCTCATTTTCACATCTTCAGGCATTGATTTGAGTTTCTTGGAATTCCTTTTCTCATATCTACAACTTTACAGTAGCATTCCTCTTTCACTAACAATGTTTTTCTCTTTACACTAACAATCACCACATTAGCCATTCACTTAAGCTCGAAGGGAGGGGCAAGTGCCACATCGGTTTGTCCTTCAAGTGAGACTTCCTATATTTCCAATGTGTTTTGCGTACTGTCAACAATACCATCTTTGCCCTATGCAATGCTGCAAAACCTATTCGTAGTATCTATATTGACTAGATATAATCATTTATATTTCCACACATATGAATATACAAATCATGTATACTATCTCCTACCTAATCCTAACCCTAACTCACCTCAAGATTTAAAATGTTTCATCATCCTTCGATGAAAACATAACAAAAGTGGTACAACTCCAAGGATTACAACAATACGCAGATTGGAGACCATTGTCAAATGAATGCATGCTATAAAACAAATCTAGTTGCTCCTATGAAAATGATGTAGCCATATTTGGTAGTGATGTGTGTGAAGGCTAGGACCAGCCAGGTACGTTTTCCCTCTTTATAGGAGGTTTTCTCCCACGTACTAGTATACACCCATCTTCGGGTATACTTATCTTCTTAGTATAGCACACATTCATTATCTATCTATCATCTCATTGTGTGCTCCCTTGAGCTTCTCTATTGTGTGTGTGTTTGTGCACGTGTGTGTGTGCGCATTCCTGAACCCCTATTTCCAACATTTGGTATCAGAGCATACGCTCCTCGTTGCCTACCCTTCACCCCGAGTTGCATGTCTTCTTGAATCGGATCAAGGAGTCCTTTTGGGAGAAGAAAGAGGATCGTGAAACGTGTACTACTTTGTACTGAAACTTTCAATTTGATTTTTGTTTCAAGTGCATTTTGGGGGCCGTTCATGAAGTTTTCGGTTTTCTACATCTTCGGGGATCGGATTTGCACTGTTCATTGGATTCTGGAGTAGTTTTATCAGATCTACAAACGGGTGTGCAGATATATGAGAAATCATCTACAGGCCTCACTTTAACGACATCGATCTCTGCATCTTATGAGTAAAATTCTTACTCACTGTACTTTGCATTTCTTTTATACACCTTGTTGTTGTAGGTCTCCATTGTCAAAGCGACCTTATTAGAAGCAGCCACCTTGGTTGCATCAAAGAGCACTTTGCACTTTGCAGGTTGTGTGAGTACTTGCTTGGGTATTATCAAAAATGGCAGAAAGTGATGTATTTTAGATGTTATCTATTGAGGATAAGCTTGACGGGACAAACTACCGGTTATGGTCTTATATGATGTGGGATGTAGCCAAAGGGCTATGGATGGTATTGAGAAACGTCATGGTTCTTCTGATGAACATAATGCAAAAGGCACATTTGTAGACACGGACTTAGTTTCATGTGGTGCATTTACCACAACATAGCATACCTTCTATGCAAGAACAAACAAAGTGGGATGGAAGAGATGTGCATGTATGTAATGAAGCACATGTTGCTTTTATACGTAAGAAATTAGAGTGGATGAGGGAGACTCCATTTCCTTACAAAAAATCAAGGATATTACAAAAAATTAGAGTGGATGAGGGAGACTCCATTTCCTTACAAAAATCAAGGATATTAAAGTGTTGATGAAATATATCCTGACAGTTCATTGGTGCCTACTATCTTGAATGCGTTGCCAGATTCATATCAAGGTTTTTCTTCTACATTAGACTCATTGATGAAAGGCAATTCAAATGCCTTGAAGTTTGAGGAGTTGGTTTTTGTGCTCTTGCAAAAAGAGAAATCTAGGCAAAACAAATCTCTCATCCATACCAGGAGATCATGCTTTTTCTGCCACTCAACAAAGAGGTAAAGGTAAATCCTTTCCTCTCATGGTAGTTACAAGCCGAAATCAGAGTCATCGGGAAAGCTTGCAGACAAGGAAAGCGACAAGCTGAAGAAAAAGGGAAAATGCAACTATTGCACGAAACCTGGTCACACTACATTAACGAGTGCAGGAAACGACTGGAGAAGGAGAAAAAGAAAGACTCAGGTATGGATGTAGCTGATGCATCAACATCTAATGCAAAAAACAAAGAATTTGCAAACTATGTATATAATGATTGGGCTTTCATTGTGCAATGCAGTTATGACCCTTCGCATAAGGATGTATGCATGGATGTTAATGTACATGTCTGGTATTTTGACAGTGGTGTTAGTAAGCACATTACTTCTCATCATTGCAGTTTGTTCTCATCACTCAAATCTGCTCCACAGGGAAACATTGTAACATGTGCAAATAACTCCTCATAGCTTGTAATGGGAGTTGATAAATTTTTTCTCACTACTTGCAAATGGTGGAACAATCACGCTTTCATATGTATTATATGTACTAGGGATCAAGAAGAACTTATTATTTGTCTCTACCATTACTAAGGCTAGCTTAGTGGTTCAATTTGAGGATGACAGATGTATTGTTCATGATCGCACACTGACAGCAAGACAATTGTTGATTCTGGTACTTTATCTCATGGCCTGTATAGGCTAGATGGATATGAAAGATAAAGGCAACTACATGTACAGTTTTTGCCACAAAGGAAATGGGCGATGCTAAGCTGTGGCATGCACGCTTTGGTCCCTTGAACTTTGACAATTTGCTCTGTTTGCATAAACATAACATGTTGTCTGAGCTGCCATATCCTAAATCCCTATTAAACATATTTGTGAGGATTGTATTCTTGGAAAAATGCAACGGGCATCATTTTCCAAAGATGGTTCAATTAGAGCTATCCAAAAATTACAGCTTATAGAGAATGATGTATGTGGTCCTATGAGGACACCATCTATTGGATGCTACCTCTATTTTGTCACATTCATTAATGATTATTCCAGGCATACCTGGGTATATCCAATTGAAATACAAATCAAAGGTTTTTATGTGCTTTAGACACTTTGCTACTATGGTTTAAAATGCTTCTACATGTAAGATTGGTACCCTATGTACTAATCGAGGGGGGAGTATATGTCTAAGGAGTTTCATGCATGCATGGCTGATAACGGGATAAAATACCAATGTAATGTGCCCTATACACCTTAGAAAAATAGTGTAGCTAAACATTAAAAACAGATCTCCCATGGAGATGCCATCTCCCATGGAGATGGCATGTTGTATGGTCAAAAGTCAGGAGTAACCTCATGGTTTTTGGGGCTGAAGCAATCATGTGTGCAACGTATGTTTTGAATAGGTGTTCCACAAAGGCTTTGCTTACAATTATGCATTTTGAAGCTTGGAATGGCAGAAAGCCCTCTATGGCTCACTTATGCATTTTTGGTTGTCTTGCTTATGCACTTGTGCCTTAGAAACTTTGTAGAAAGCTTGATGATAAGGCTATTAAATGTCTTTTTATGGGATACAGCCCAGAAAGTAAGGACTACCATGTCTATCATTCTGCTACCAAGTGGATTCTTGTGAGTAGAGATGTTGTATTTGTGGAAGATGCAATTTATCCCTTGCTTTTATGTAAAAAAATAGCAAAATGTATGTTTGCAGGACATATTTGTCACTCTCCTTCCATTGTTTAATGCAACACATTGATATAGAGCATTTGGGTAATCCAAGGAATGCTGAAAATCAACCCACACATGTTACAAATCAGCATGTTTCTCAGCTTGCAGATCAGCCTATTGATGAGGCAAATGTGGATGATGTAGTTGATGAGGAAAGAAGGGAAATTGTGGAGTCAAAAAGTATGCCAAAATGGCTAGTGCAAACACTACGCAACAACAAATTAGCCACTCCTTTGCCTAGCAGAACACGTGTAAGCCTCTCATCATGCAAACACTACGTGATAACAAATTTGCCACTCCTAGTAGAACACATGTAGGCTCTCAAACGTGTCTCCTTTGATGAAGCAAAGGAATTTGAAAATTGGATGAGCGATATGCAATCTAAGTATGATTTGATACTAAAAAATGATACATAGGATTTGGTAGACTTTCCTCTTGGACCATTGGTATAAAGTGGGTTTACAAGCTTAAACGTAAAGAGGATGGCAGTGTTGAGTGATACAAAGTTAGGCTTGTTGCAAAGGGTTATGCACAAGAGAAAGGCATTGACTAGGTTAAACCTTTGCACATGTCGTATGACTACCATGCAGACTATAATTGGTATAAAGTGGGTTTACAAGCTTAAACGTAAAGAGGATAGCAGTGTTGAGCGATACAAAGCTAGGCTTGTTGCAAAGGGTTATGCACAAGAGAAAGGCATTGACTAGGTTAAACCTTTGCACCCACATGTCGTATGACTACCATGCAGACTATAATTGCATTTGCAGCACATAAAGGTTGAAATGTATGTCAGTTGGATATCAAAACTTATTTCTTGAATGGAGATTTTCATGAGGAGGTCTATATATCTCAACCTCGTGGTTTTCTTCATAAAAGTCAAGAATCAAAAGTATGCAGATTGAAGAAAGCTTTATATGGTCTTAAGTAGGCTCCTAGAGCATGGTATGAAAAGATACATGCATACTTGGTTACACAGGGTTTTTGCAACATCCCAACTGATAGTATCCTCTATATTAAGGAGACTAAGGATGTTTTATCGATCATCGTGTTATACGATGACATGTTGCACAGGCCCTAATGATGATCATATTTCAGCTTTTATAGCTAATTTAGAGAAGTCTTTTCAGATGTCTGATCTTGGACCATTGCACTATTACTTGGGCATTGAGTTTTGGTAGTGTAATGATGGCATTGTTATGCCGTAAAGGAAATACATAGAAGCATTGTTGAAGAGGTTCAAACTTGAAGACTGTAAACCTGTGGCTACACTTGTGGAGCCAAGTTTACGGACTAAGTCTTGAAGATGGAGGTGACTCTTTTGATGTTGGCTTGTATCAAGAAGCTATTGGATGCCTTTTATTTTTGTGCAACACTAGGCTTGACATTCAGTATGTGGTCTCAATATTGAGCAATGCATAGCCCAGGCACAAAGCATTGGTAGTCTATCAAACGGGTGTTCCGTTACCAAAAGGAAACTATGCACTTTGGGTTATTTTATCCCAAGGGGGTAAATCACGGGTAACTGCGTGCATTTACAGACTCAGACTGGGCTGGATGTTATGACACACAAGTGTCCCATGAGTGGTTTTTACTCTTGCCTCGATGATTCATGTATAACATGGCTTAGCAAGACGCTACCCACTATGGTCACTTCTAGCTATGAAGCTGAGTACAAGGTGGCATTTACAGCTACATTTGAGTGTGTTTGGCTCACCCTTGTGTCAAATACCCTTACCCTAACTTGATCGAGCTATAAAAGCCCCTCCCCCTCTCCCTCATTTTCATTGTTTACAGTTCCCTTTCTTCCTAATCTCCATTAGTTTACTACTTATGAGACTGCTATAATAATGTGACGAACAACCAATGCATCCAAATTATTCCTCTTCTTGATTGACGCATATGAGCGACAAACACTATTGAGAACCTAGACACCCTCTCTCCTTTCTTGACACTCACCAACACTCGTAAATCCTAGTAATAACCCTACACTTGGCTAGGTCACGATGGTCAATAAGGATGTGAGAACAATAAATTGTAACATAGGAGTGAGATCCTGAAAAAAGTTACAAATGAGCTTGGACACATGACGATGTATGGCTAGCTTGCCAATGGTGGCTCTTGCATTCACACTAGAAGGAGGAAGAGGAGGAGGAGAGAGAGGCTCACATGGTTCATGCAAACCAAGGGGGGAAATAATACTAGGGAGTGGTGAAGGAGGCTCATGTGGAGGAGGTAGGGTGGTGTTGGCCCACGCAAACATTAGAGGCTTCCCCCGTTGGCATTCTCTCCACTCTCTTTTTTACAAGGCAAGATATCATCTTTGTAGAAATCAGGGTTAATGCACAACTATGGTGGCTCGAAGATAGTCATGGCTGAATCTTAGAGACACAAGGAGAGAGAGAGAGAGAGAGCTAGAGAGAGAAACACAAGCTCAAGTGAGAGAGGATTTGCATGCCTCAATGAGTATTTTATTGATTTTATAAAACCTCCACCAAATACATGCATTTATAGGCTTTTTAGCCTTATCTTTTGACTCAATCAAATCTAGACCAAGTCTCCCTAAGGAAACTTCCTACACACTTGCACAACATCAAATCCAAGCCTAAGAGGCTATTCACACACAAACACACTCTAGTACGCTCATAAGGAGTATTCACACATAGTTACACACTTTGGCTACATGCTTGCCCTTTGACTTTGGACCTCGTACAATGATAAATGGCAGGAGAACATGTGTTGTCTCTAAAAACCCCCTATAACAGATGTTCTAATGCCTAGGGAATGATATAGATCTGGATTCACAGATGTTCTAGGCTGGCTGATACAAATTAAGATACAACAGATGTACTAATCTGGATACTAAGATGTTCTAGACTGATACAAATCTGGATACAATAGATGCTCTAAACCCCTTAGGCAATTGAAACAAATCCTAGTGCAGGTTTCTTGTCAAATGGCAGGCCAAGAGGTCCTTGGTAGCATGAGTAACCTAAAAAGCATGGTGGTTCTCAACATAAGAACCCCCCTCTGCTTAGATGAAGGGATTCAAAGCTTCCACAAAAAAAGATTGACACACATTATTTATTCATATTTGGGGGACTACTCAGGCAAAGAACCCTACACACATAGAAAACTAAATGAAAATGTCGAGGAAGAGGGGTCTCCCCTCACTTGAAGGAGTGTCGATCACGAGATGCCTTTTACGATAGTGTTTCCAAGCAATCATCGCTTGGGATCCACATCTGGATGATGATGATGAAGATGAACTTGATGACTTGGTGAAGGTCATGCGGATGAAGATGCCCACGATGAAGACAATGATGGCCATAGAAACTGTCGTGAAAAATTCCACATGGCTAAGTACAATCACTTCCATTTTTATCTCCATGTGAACTCACTCTTAAAAGCCTTAGTATTAAGGGTAAGTACAATCACGTTCATTTTTATCTCCATGTGAACGCACTCTTAAAAGCCTTAGTATTAAGGCTTAAAGCTTTAATAGATGGCCTTAACAGATGGCAAGTACAGCGAAAAGCGGCCGAGAGAAAATACAATAAAATAAAAAAAATTTAAGGCTTTTTTTAATCTTTGGCGTGTGGCTGAGGCAGGCGAATCGCTGGTTGGCAACAATTCGGCGCTAGCCAGTGGTCGTGGACGTCTTCAACGGGTGGCAGCAGGTCAAGCACTTCAGTAGTGAACGGGTGGCGGACGAGACCAGCATACAGAGATGGTGCTGCGAAGAGATTAAGCACGGCGCCTTCTGCTATGCAGGCAGAACAGAAGGGCTGCAACGTTAAGCGTTGTCCGATGCTTGCCAACGAGATGTGAAAAAGAGGCCGACGAAGGAGAGCAGAGACGACAGCCGGCAGGACAAACGGCGGGTGAGCTTCAACCAAGACTACATGGGTGAGGTGCAGCACAAAAGGTCACTTGGTAACTGCTGTGTGGAAGGAAAGACACACTGCAGGTGGAGGAGTTCGAAAGGCTCTGATAAGGCACAGCTATGGTAGCTCGAAGATAGCCATGGCTAGAGACGACGGACGGACAGAGAGAGGTAGAGAGAGAAACACAAGCTCAAGTGTGAGGATTTGCACGACTCAATGAGTATTTTATTGATTTCCTTTCTTTTCTTTTTTTTGACTCAACCAAGTGGAAACTTGGAAACTTTCTACACACTTGCACAATATCAAACCCAAGCCTAAGAGGCTATTCACACACACACTTAGTACACTCATAAGGAGTATTCACACATGGTTACACATTTTGGCTACATGCTTATAGTCTCAAATTGCTCAATGTTGTAAGAAACAATCCATTTAGACGACAACATAATGGATGAAAATTGTGAAATCAACTCTTCCTCGTCTAAGCCTATAGAAGAAAATGTCAGTCACAAAATTCTACACAATCTTGCTTGAAAACTGTGGAAAGAAATTTCGAAAAGAGGATGAACTCAAACGAACATCACCACGAAAACCCCTTCAAATTGTGTATCAAATGCAGTGTATTGGAAGCACTACCACCCGAACTCACCCTAAGCCAATATTTCTATACTATAGTTATTTTAAAATTATGGGTCAAGACACCTCACAGTGTCTCTAACCAAGTGCATGAGAACCATCTCATTGGCAAATCAAATTCCCTTCGTACAAAAAGAAACAAAATGGAAAGAAACTACAAAGGAAGCAATTAGACCAACATTGTAGTACTTCTATTATCGTGGACTGCATAAGGTGGATCTAGTCATGCTTTGTACCTACACCTAAAAGTGTATATAGAAGGGTATTCTGATGCCACACATGAATCTCCAAAGGATTCACAAGATGCTGAACAAATCTCAGTAAAGGATGATGAGTGGACCTACAAATTCCATTATAATTGTACACACTAGTAGGCACCACATTAAGCAATCGTGACAATGTTGAGAGCTAGAGTGAGGATAATTATACTCTAGACTAACTCTTTATGAGTAAAACAGGGAATGAAGATTCAATTTATTATGTCTAAAAGCGAATGGAAAATTGAAACTACAAGTGAAATTGAAGCTAAAACTCAAGACGTCCATGATTCCATTTGAGGAATGGGAAAAGATGTTGAACAAATAAAATCAATTATTAGTCTTGAATCCAATCACAACATCATATCCAAGGAAACTTGGGTATCTTTGGGACAACCGACAATCAACCCTCGGCACATTGTTATGATAGATGCTAGTGGGGAACACATTAAAATTTGGGACTATTTCACTATTCTCATAGGGGATAAACATGGAATACGAGTTCCAAGCCTCTAGCTACAATGCAAGTCTATATAAAGCCAATTTTATCAAAGGAGAATCCTAATACGAAAGTTTGAGTAGATGGTCTTGTTCTTTGCACTTCTTTACTTGGAGATCAACCCTTCCGATTACACTTTCTCATATACTTGTCGTTTTTCTCGTTCTTCGCACTTCTTTACTTGTAGATCAACCCTTCCTATTACACTTCTTATATACTTCAAACAGGAGACTTTCTCAATTATTAAGGATTCTTAGATATGTTTTTTTTCAAATTTAAGAGTACAAATGCTAAAAGCTCATTCTACATGATGTATGGTTGCACAATATAGGACAGATTGTTTTAAGAAATGTAAAGACACATCTTTAATTACCTTTACATATAGACCACCTTGCTCAAGGAAGACTACCAAAGATCCCATACTACACCTGGCAACCACCAGGCGGTTCTGCAGCCCACTATCCGCCTCTAGGACTAGTCTACACAGGTGAAAAGAGGAGGTTCTTAAGGCCGCCTAAGATAAAGAATTACTTTTAATGAAGTGTTTGTAATATCTCATCTTTAAAATTTTCATAAGAATAATCTTTACAAGAGCACGTACCATCTTGAAACCGGTGTATGCAGTATGTATCAGTTACAATAATCTCTCGCATCTCAACCCTGGAAATGAACTTAGATGCATTATGGCAGTCGCCACACATCCGTATATTCTTTGATATGCGAATGGTTGAGCCGTGGGGTGAACTGATGAGGCCAAACGCTATGGCCAGCTTCTCAGAGTGCCCACACAAAGCATCTTCCTTCTTCTCAGGTGACATAGGACCCAGCACTAGATCCAGACGTGGCCTATATCCTTCTTCCTTCATTTGCACACTTAATGCATCAAGCTTTGCATATATATCAGCACTTTGTGGGTGGAGTTTGTCTCCCACTGCAAAGTCATGTACCCGGTTTTCAACCTCAATGAATGCATGTGCTGGCTTCTTCCACCCATTTCTGTACCTTCTCATGTCTTCTATTTCCTCTGCACAAGCCCGCATACCCACATGAGAATATAGCTTTGACATGAGCACATACCCAGCAGAGCTTTCTTGGTCCAGCATAACAACACGGTCAAAGGATCTTCTTGCAAAGCCCACATTGACATGTATTTTGCAACAATTGAGTAAAGATGTCCACCCCACTACATTAGGCCCAAATGGATTGGTTTCCAGTAGATCTTCAGCCTCATCCAAACAGCCTGCATGGCCAAGGATGTCAACCATAGAGTTGCAATGCTCTAGCGTTGGAATGATGCCAAGGTCATCTCTCATGGACTTAAAATGTAGACGACTTTCATCCAATAAGCCGACAAAATTGCATGCTGAGAGAAGGCATAAAAACATGACCCCGTCCGGTTTCAGACCTGAGCATTGCATGCCCTTAAAGATTTTCAAGGCTGATGAATAGTCCCTGTGTTGGGCACACCCCATAAGCATAGCACTCCAGGTTTCAACTTCTTTCTTGGGCATTCTTTCAAATACCACAAATGCGTCCTCCAGCCTCCCACATTTGGAGTAGATGTCAAGGAGAGCATTGCCGACCAGAGCACCCAACTCAAGCCCACTTTCAACAATGCAAGCATGAATCTGTTGGCCTTGTTCTAGAGCTGCCATGCTGGTCAATATTTTTAAAACATAACCATATGTGATGGCATTTGGCTCAATGCCATCTTGTTTCATTTGCTCAAATACCCGAACACCCTCCAAGCCCCGAGCATCCTCCTCAGCATACATTCCTAAAACGGCAGTCCATGACACAACATCCCGATCAGGTATTCTCTGGAACACGACACAAGCATCTTCAAGGCTTCCACATTTGGCATACATGTCAATAAGAGCATTCCCAACAAAAATATGTGACTCAAGCCCACTATCAATAACATGGGAATGCAACCGCCATCCCCGCTCTGGGATTGCTAGCGATGAGCACGCTTTAAGGGTGGAAATAAAAGTTATCGGGTTTGGTTCTATGCCATGCTCTTGCATTTTCTCAAAAAGCTGGAATGCTTCTTGATCAAGCCCACGTTGAATGTGCCCTGCAATCAATGTACTCCAAGTAATGACATTCCGCTGAGTCAAAGAGTCGAATACAATACGTGCATCAAGAAGGCTTCCACATTTCACATACAAGTCAACAAGAGCACTACCAACTAGCAAATTGAGCTCAAAGCCATGCCGAATTATACAATTGTGCATCTGTCTGCCTTGCTCTAGGACTGAGCATGCTTTTAAAATGCCTATGTATGTAACTTCATTTGGCTGCAAACCCTGCTGCTGCATTTGATCAAAAAGTTGAAGAGCCTCCTGACCATATCCATATTGAGCATACCCTGATATCAATGAGCTCCATGTCACAACATTCCGAATGTGCAAGTGGTCAAATACCCCCTGTGCATCCTCGAGGCTGCTACATTTAACATACATGTCAACAAGAGCATTCCCAACATATGAATTTATCAAAACTCCATATGCAATAATGTAGTTGTGGATCCGCCTTCCCTGATCTAGGCCTCCTATGGTGGAACATGCTGTCAGAAGGCACACGAACGTGACCTGGTCAGGTTCAGTCCAATCTTGTTGCATTTGTTCAAAAAGTTCAAGAGCCTCCTTACCATGCCCATAATGGATGTACCCTGACATTAACGTGCTCCAAGGCACAGCATCTTGTTTGGGCAACCTGTCAAACACCAATTGGGCATCTCGAAGACTCCCACATTTCACATATAGGTCCACAAGGGAACTGCCTACAAATGCATCATACTCCAAACCACATTGAATAATATGAGCATGTATCTGCTGTCCATGCTCCACTGTCGTTGCACTTGAGCATGCTTTCAAGACTTCCACAAAAACATGCCCATCCGGTTCTACCCTTGCCTCTCGCATTTGTTTATACAAACCAATAGCGTGCTCATAGTCCCCAAGCTTCACATGTGCTGAAATAATTGCACTCCAGGCGAACACATTGGGTTTCACAAGCTTGCCAAATACTTCATTTGCTTCATACAAACTCTCAAAATGTGTGAACATCCGAACCAGATGGCTCCCAAGGAAAGGATCGGATTCAAGTCCACTGCGCTGTATGAGCAAATGCACTTCTCTTCCTGCCGCCAGATCATACTCATTGATGCACCGTCCAAGAAGCTGAAAGAGGATGTTAGATGGAACGTATTTACATCCTTGAAGGAAATGTTTCACGACCTCAATTGCATCATTCAGTTGGACCTCCCTGCATGTTCTACTAAAATTATCATTCTTCACTTCCCTGCACGGTAGGAACATTACAGCCATGATTTAATGAAGCTTAATTTACAAAGACTTGATTGTCATGTGGTCCTGTTTCAAAAAGACCTTAACCTTAGAATTTTTACACAAGCCCCCCTTCCCACAGGGAGACCGGCCCAACTGTAGGGATGATGATGAGGGGCTTGTCTGTCCAATCCCACCCAAATATTTAGACTTGAGGTCTTCACATACATATTTTTGTGCATTAAGAGGGGTCAATCCAACTGAAGGGTAGGGACTGATCTGGGCTAATACCAATCCCACCCACAACCTGGATTATGTTGACAATTGCGTGAATGTTACATGACATACCCTTGAAGTCTCTTACAATGTCTCAAAAAAAAAAAAAGATTCTAACAAAGTGCACAAAAGCTTCACAAAAAATTCCATGGGAAAAATGAATAGTATCAAAAGAGCACCTGAAGATGGTAGACTCTCTCGGACCTTCGGGATTGAAGTGACGATCACAAGAAGATACTCCTCCAGCTTCATGTGAAAGGGTCACGTGATTGGCGGCATTTAGATTTGCTTCAACCACAGAAGGGTTGTGCCAAACTATGGTGGATGATGCCTCCTTTGTGCTGCTACAAAGGACCTGGAGGCAGCATACATACAAATCGTCACACAAGTGGATTGAAAAACTTATATATATATATATAACTTATCTTTCAGAATTGAAGAGGGGGGGGCGTCTTTTTTACTAATCATAAAAAAAATCCAGTAAATAAAATGAATAATATAGTAAATAAATATACACATACATATATAACAGTACTCAAATATTTCTATTTGAATTTCAGAATCAAAGATAGGTCATAAACCTAACCCTTATTAACTTTTATCAATGGCACAAATGAATACTGGGCAGAATGTAGAGTACCCTATTTGCATCCCCAGAGAGATGGCCCATCCGAGCTAGCTTTTCACGTAGTTTATCTGCATGAAAGCGCAACAAGAAGCCATGGATGAGAACTCTTTGAGGGAAAAAAAACAGAATTCTGCAGCCAAAAAAAAAAAACACGCACTTTGGTTTTTGTTGCGCTCCATAGATTGCCACACATGATGGTGTGCTACATGACATCTATATGCCATGAATTTGGGATGGCATTGATGATGATGATCATGCATGCAACACCAAGGGATCCCGTCCTCTGTGAGGCCGTTCTGCGGGGGCCGAAGCATGATTAAGGAACGATTACTGCCAAGGGAAAGATGAGTTCGATAATTTCCACAGATTTGCAGCTTGTCTATATCATCTAATCAATCTGGTTGGAACATAGGGAAGCTGTGTGTGTGAGAGAGAGAGAGAGACGGACTCCTCAACAAAGAGGGGAGAGTGTGTTTCACACTAACTGCCCGGGCACTCGCCCGCCCACGTTTGACATAACGTCCATTTAGGAAAAATAACCTAGGCGTTTTAATGAAAAATCAAATTATTTTTGCGGAAGGGTATAACACTCTTTTTTTTTTCTGCTTTCGTTTTTTTGGAGCCTCTAAAAGAAGCTATCATCCACACCCCCTTCCTTCAAACATGTTCAGGCAATGTCTTCTACAATTTTCTTCATCTATATACATTTCCTTCAAGCATGTTTAGCAATGTCTTCTTCTACCATTTCCTTTATCTATATAGATTTCCTTCATGCATGTTCAACAATCTCTTCTTTAAGCTCAAGTTTTGCAAGCGTGATGTTGTTCACATTTCAATCTTGCAATATGTGCTTGGGCAGAGAAACTTTATTTTAGAGAGCAAGAGGAGGCATTATGACCAACATGTGTAAGCTAACCTACAATGTAAACCTAGAACACTCACAAAATGTAAGATCTTATTAAAAAACACGCCGTAAGACCAATTGACAAAGAGAAGAAGAAGCTACATTCCACACATGCGCTCACTCGTAAGGGCGGCTTAGATGGCTATTAGAGTGTGGTTGTATAGTTATGGTTGATGAATTGTGTACAGGTAGGCTTCATATTACATCTATATAATACACGCTCGACTGTATAGGTATGTATTCAATATTGGTGCCACTATCCACAATGTATACTTGGTCCGCGGTCTTAGTCAGTGCCAGTATCTAGGCTTAGCTTGAGCCCCATGTTTTGGCCTCGCAATGTCAAGAGGACAAGGTATCCAAGCGTAAAGTCTACCAACCTCGAGGCATCTTGTTTTTTAGCTAACGGTTTGGACCTACCTGAAGACTATATGAAAATGTGCCAAACCTACCAATACCATCTCACCCCACCAAGGCCCCACTAAAGACTTATGTGTCAAGTTGCTCAACCATGGCTTCTCGTAGCTTACAAAACATGAGCTAACTTAACCTATTATAAAATAGAGTGAGGGTTACATTTTTATATTGTTAACCCAATCAACGTAGTACTTGTGGAAAATAGCCCTGGAATTCATCTTTGCAATAGGCGTTCATGATAATAAGTTATATACCCATCATATCTTAACCTGTCCCAGCACACTAGATATTTGACCACCCTAGAAGACCTATGCACACCTAGATGTATGCATAATGTTGGGTTGTCCACCCATCATTTTCTCAACCTAGATATATGCATAATGGTGGGTTGTACACCCACCATTATCTCAACCTAGATATTTGCATAATGATGGGTTGTACACCCATTTTATCTGAACATGTCCATTGGATATCTGACTCTAGTAGACCTACATACACATGGACCACTACTAGGTGTTCAACACTACTTTGGCTCTTTGTACACCATGTGTAATAATAGTCAAGATCCCAAACTCCTCATCAAGGCTCTATTTTGAGGCACTATCTTCATCAACGAAGGAGTGACCTGTTGAAACATCAAGCCTTATAACAATTGATTCACCTTTTCTTTTCCCTTGCATGAACTTGCTGGATTTTTAGCACCTGTAGTAGTACAACCACATTAAATATTAGAATGCCTAGTATTCTACCTCAACCTCTATTTTGAGCCACTATCTTCATCAACAAAGGAGTGACCTACTAAAAAAATCAAAGATTGTAAAGGTTGAGCCAACTTTTCTTTTCCCTTGCGTGAGATAAGTGAAGTTGCTATATTTTTAGCACCTATAGTAGTATGACCATATGACAAATCATAATGCCAAATATTTTGCCTCAACTTGCTTGACCAAGGTCTCACATTAGACCCATTGCAAGAGGAGTCTCATGGTCCACTAAAGTGCATGTGATTGCTGCTTATTGGCACCCATTTGATTCGTTGCTTCCCAGCCTCTATTAAATCCTTCACTGGTGTATACCAGCAACTCATCTCATCAATCACAACATGTTTGCTCACTCGTATCTCACACATAGTGGGGTTATAGTAGCTATAACCCTTTTGACAAATCAAAATGCCAAACATTTTGCCTTAACCTGCGTAACCAAGATCCCACATTAGACTCGTTTGTTAGAGGACTCTCATGGTCCACTCGTTTGTTAGAGGACTCTCATGGTCCACTAAATGCATGTGATTGTTTCATTCCATTTAAGACACCCATCTAATTCTTTACTTCTCAGTCTCTATTGAATCCTTCACTAGTGCATACCATTGAATTCTTCTCACTAGTGCATACCAACTACTCATCTCATCAATCACAACATCCTTGCTCGCTCATATCTCACACATAGTGGGGTTATAACAGCTATAAACTTTCTACTCAAGGGAATAACCAATGAATATACATTTTTCTACCTTAGGATCTAACTTATTTCTCACCTCATCTGGTGTATGTACATAAGCAATCACCTAAGCACTTTCAAGTGTTCCAAATCTAGTTTACTACTAGTAAATTTTTGTCCAATGCCATGAACTACTATAATAGGCATCTTATTCATGTTATAATTATAGGACAAGCCTAGAAATCTATCGAATAGGGATTTTGGGTCCTACTAGTGAAAATAAGAAGTCTTTTGTTCTAATGTTCAACCCTAAAATAATGAGGTATCCCTTTCTCATTCACTATTAACGCATGGGAAACTTGTGTAATGTAATTATTCCTTTATGTAACCCCATTTTAATGCAAGGTATACTTGTACGTAAACTGCCTCTTTATTCTATGCTCTCTTAAATAGTCACTTAATTCATTGGATAAATATTCTCTCCCACCATCTAACCTTAGGCATTTTATGTGCATGCATTTATCTTTACATAGCTTTGAAGCTATGAAATTGAGTAAACGTTTCACTTTTCTCTTTTATGAAATACATCCACACTTTCCTAGTGTGTTCATCACAATGAAAGATAATAATGGCATCCTCTGATTGATGCCATATTTCTTGGTCCCCAAATATCAAAATGCACCACATCTAAAGGTCTTTGACTTACATAAAAAAATACTCCACATCAAAATGCACTATATCAAAAGGTCTTTGAGCTACGTGATTATCATGTGGAAATGCATGCTTAGCAGGCTTGCCCAATTGGCATGCTTCACATACTCTATGCATTCCATCCACTTTGAACTTTGGCAAACCAATAACAATATTTGGGGCTTTCATATTACAATAGCTCACCAATACTAGCATAAACCATTATATATATACTAGTAGGGATTTGCAAGAAGTCCTCCACCAAGTCTAATAGAAATAAACTTATAAAACACAACAAATTAGAAACATCCTAGAAGAAAAATAAGAGTGAGCTATATACTTTTTTTAAACATGCAACGCCAAACTGAGATTCAAGAAGTAAAATAAAACCTTAAAATTGTGAAGAAACCTTTTAATTCCTTACTAGGATCAAGAGACATATCCTCAACCACATAAACATGGATCAAGAGACGTATCGTTAACCATGTAAATGTGTTATACACTAGCCACCGTCACCAAATCTCGTGTGTGAAACCAGGAAATAATTTCCTTACTAGGATCAAGGGACATATCCTCAACCATGTAAATGTGTTGTACATTGGCCACCATCACCAAATCTCGTGTGTGTAAAACCTAGAAGAAGTAATTTTGTCAAGTCTAGTTCTTATTAAGTAATTCCTTCCAAACTATGAGATCTGATGGTTCCATAAAGATCCAAGGTTCCACCTTAAAATCTTTCTTAAGCTATTCACTTTCTTGATTTTTGTTGTTGGGAACAATATAGTCATAATGTAATCTTTGGCTGGTAGATGAGGAATTCCAAATATGGAATATTGAATATTTGGGTGAGCCTTGTGGAGAGTACAAAAGTATGGAGTCTCTAATTTATGTGAAAACAATAGATCTTGGATCATGGGATGAGTGATACTTTGACCACTATAATGCACCATTTGGGAGAAAATCACAAGAAACCATTTTTGGGACCCTACTAAAAATGAGTTGCAAAGTGTTGAAAAGGTATACTGGGGTAGATGATAAAGGTAAGTAGGAAAGTGTAGGGATAATTGAGTAAGATATGTGTAAGAAGGTGGGTCAACAATGGGGCAAAAAGTGAGAGAGTGGGGCAAATGTGAAGAGTGGACCCATTTTCCTTTTAATAAAAAGAAGTAGAAAATGATGGCTCCTACCATAGTGACTGTTACATTCCCGTAACGCCGCTACGAGCATTACCACAAGAGGGGACGGCCTCTGGCTCACCACCCAGCCATAGAGGAAGAATGAGGATTTCCCCTCATCCCCCAAGCTATATAGTGTGTGGCCTGCCGTCCACACTAGCCTGGCCGCCCATGACTCTGCATGGGCGTCCTCTCCCACTGAACCCCGGATATGGCCATCCGGTCTGCCGTACTCCGCATGGGCGTCCTCTCCCACTGAACCCCGGATATGGCCATCCGGTCTGCCGTCGGTCACAGGCATTATAGCCTACGTGACATTACCCCCCCCTTAAGAAGAGTTTTCGTCCTCGAAAACAAACTGGGGAAACCTTTTGGAAATTGCACTACGGCGTTCCCAAGTTGCCACTTCCTCATCCCTATCTGTCCATTAACAAGTACCTCCTGGTACACTCTATGTCGGGTTTGTTTGTCTCGATACCCAAGAATCCTTTCCGATTCATGTGGTATCTTTGGTGGCTCTATCAAGTCCACCAAAATCTCTGGAGAAACTGCGTTCTCTAACCCGTGAACTGATTTCTTCAGTTTACTGACATGGAAGACAGGATGGACTTGAGAACTCTCCAGTAACTCAAGTTTGTAGGCTACATCCCCAATCTTCTTAAGGACCACAATATCTCGGAGAAAGTTTATTACACTTTCCCGTTTTCATGGTTTCTGACTGCGCAGGAACCTTGAGGAATACAAAGTCACCTTCTACAAAGGTCACCTTTCTACGTCCTTTATCCGCATAAGTTTTAGCGCGATCCTGAGCGCTACGAATGCTCTCTCGTGCGGCTCTGAGCATATCATTCATATCTTCATTCATATCTTCAAGGGAATCCTTGACAGATTGAATCTTCTCCTTTTCTAGGCCTACAGCCATCGGAGATCTCGGCTGGAATTTATACATTAACATGAATGGTGTAAATTCAGTCGCTGAGTGTTTGGAGCTGTTATAGGCAAACTCCAATAAGGGCAAGTACTTTTCCCAATTAGATTGCTTCTTACTAACATAAGAACGCAACATATCCTCTAGAATTTGGTTAACTCTTTCAGTTTGACCATCAGACTCCGGATGATCTGCCGTACTCATACTCAGAGTAGTATCCAACTTTTTGAAGACTTCCCTCCAAAAATGACTGTTGAACTTTCTATCTCTATCCGGACACTATATCTGCGGGCAGGCCATATAGCTTGTAGAGATGTTCAATAAAGAGTTTTGCCAACTCTGGCGTTTTTACAGTTTTCTTCGTGATACCAGTGTTACATTCCCGTAACGCCGCTACGGGCATTACCACAAGAGGGGACGGCCTCTGGCTCACCACCCAGCCATAGAGGAAGAATGAGGATTGCCCCTCATCCCCCAAGCTATATAGTGTGTGGCCTGCCGTCCACACTAGCCTGGCCGCCCATGACTCCGCATGGGCGTCCTCTCCCACTGAACCCCGGATATGGCCATCCGGTCTGCCGTCGGTCACAGGCATTACAGCCTACGCCGCCTGCAGCGCTGGTGGCTGGGCTGCTTTGGCCGCCGCCGCCGCTGGCTGGCCGGCGCCGCCGCCTAGTGCTGGCCTGGCTGGCTGGCCGCCGCCCATGGCTGGCTGGCCGCCGCCGCGCCTGGGCTGGCCGCCGCCTAGGCAGGTCTATCGAGGAGCAGCAACATTGCGGCGGGTCTTCGCCTGGGCTGAGTTCGCCCCCCCCCCACTGGTCAACAGCGCATTCAACAGCAACAGCTTCGCACAACAACCTTTTCTGCCGGACGGCGCTGGACAACGCGCCTACCTTAAAACACCTTGTTTTTCGGCCATTGCCGTGGGCTGGTGTCGCCCCCCCCCACACACTGTTCAACGTGGCCGTGGGCTGCTTTACGCTGACAATGGGGCTGGTTTCGCCCCCCACCCCCACACACGGTGTAGAGGCGCTTCTCTGTCTATGAAACGCAGAAAAGAAAACGGCGACTTCTTTTGTAACAAATTCAACGCAGAAAGTCACCGTGCGCGTTTCCAAAGCAAGCCCCCCCCCTTGTGAGGTACTGGGCTGCTGTTCACCTTCCCCCACACTCAACGCAAGTTTCACAGAGTGGGGCTGTGCCGCCCTCTCCACACAGAAAACGATTTTTTTTTAAATTCTTTTGCACACAAGCTTCAACGCAGCAAAATACACAAATTGCTTACCTCCAATGCTGCTTGCTGTGTGACGGGGAGAGAGAGAGAGAGAGAGTTCTTCCCCTCCATTCTTCCATGGCTGCCTCCTTCCATACCCTCCATTCGAGATAAGGATAAGGAGACGAATGGTCGAAAACCATCGAGTGGGCTCCGGTCCCCCGGTCACGCGCGGGCTCTGACAATCCCATCGAACCACGCTCTGATACTAGTGTTACATTCCCGTAACGCCGCTACGGGCATTACCACAAGAGGGGACGGCCTCTGGCTCACCACCCAGCCATAGAGGAAGAATGAGGATTGCCCCTCATCCCCCAAGCTATATAGTGTGTGGCCTGCCGTCCACACTAGCCCATGACTCCGCATGGGCGTCCTCTCCCACTGAACCCCGGATATGGCCATCCGGTCTGCCGTCGGTCACAGGCATTACAGCCTACGTGACAGTGACCCCCTATCATTGTTCCATTTTTTGATTAGTGCTACCTCATCATCTTGAAGCTTTGGGTTGTTCCAAGAAGTGGTAATAAGTTCTACTTTATCTTCTTTAAAAGCCTTAGGAATTAGTGTCAACATTTCCACATCATCACAACTACATGGCCAAAGATGCAACTATGTTGGTCTATTTAAAAAATTGGACTTGTAATTTAATTTAGTCTTCTCCATAGTGTACTTTAATTCATTGAGATGAAAAAACAATGCTTCATAATTTGAATGGATCCAACATTCCATTCCTTTATATTATTAATTCATTGAGATGAAAAAATGCTTCATAATTTGAACGGACCCAACATTCCATTCTTTTTATAAAAGTGGAAAATAAAAGACCTATTTTGTTTGCACAACTGTTATTAGCTCCTTGGGATATATTTTGAATACAGTTCTAAAAAATACTCATATGTTGAAAGTGGGAGTTGCACACATAAGGGAGGAGATTGCAATTTGCACCCAATCTTGTGTCGATGGTGATGTTTACTCTATTTCATGCTTTTATGTTATGCTTTTAATCTTGTCAATTTTATTTAAGTCTATGCTTTGTTCTTTTAATGTGTATGTGAGCTTGATTAATTCTTCAAGAGGTATAAGAGATCGTGACAACGACATCAGAGCTATGTGTACTTGTACTTGAAGAAAAGGGAGAAGCTCACACAAATCCATAGGATAAAGAAGGAAAAAGCTTAAGAACTCTTGGATAAAGGATTGGAAGGTCAAGGAAATTTTTTCAATGGTCTCTTGGCACTTATGGATTTTTCTTCTCATAGTACAAGTTGAACAAGCTTTCAACTTCTTACAAATTATGGGTGAAAGCGATAAGTATTATCGTTATTTCAGCAATTTTCATTTCCATGTATTTCTACATTTAAAAGTTGCACCTTTTATCTATCTACATCTCTCTTTTCATCATGAATCCTCTACCCCAACCATTCAAGAGAAAATTTAGACACTCCAAAACTAGATTTTAGTTGAGAAGGATAGAAGGGATCTAGAGCATAGGCTATCCTGCAAGAAGAGGCATAGAGGTGTTAGTAATGGTGAATCTTCAGACTCCGATGGGCTGACCAAATTCAAAGAACTGCACAAGCTACTCTTAGAGCTCATGAGTCTAGGAAGGGGAAGAAGATTAGTCACAAAGCTTTCCCATTTCAGAATTATGATGGCAAGAAGGAGGCTAAGATGATACTTTCATGGTTAAGTTAACTTGACAATTATTTTTTTAGCGAGAAATTATCCAAGAGAGATGAAATTAAGTATGATAGCAATCATATGGTGGACAATGTAGCTTTATGGTGGAACGTGAATAGAACCAGCAAGCACAAACTTAAATCTTAGAAGGAATTGCAAAAGCTCATCAAGAAGGATTTCTTACCTCCACAATACAAAGCTAGGGCCAGACAACGATGGCCATCTTTAGATAGCTTGAGAAGGAGAATATGTCCGATTATGTGGATAGATTTTGGCAGACCTTGTTACAAATACAAGTAATTGAGAAAGTTCACCGTAAAAAGGACCAAAGAAGGAAGTTTATAACAGGTTTAAAACCCATAATTCGAGCAGAAGTGAAGATGTTTCGATCGCACTCTCTTAGCTCGGCTATTTTCTTAGCCATAAATCATGATAAAAGGAAAAATGGAATCCCAAAGGAAGCAACGATAATTGAACCCTTGACATTGAAGTTTTTGAAGCCTAAAACTTTTTACAAACCCTTTGATAAACTTGTCGAGAAGCCCAAACCTCCCAATGAAAGTAACACGTGTAGAAAATAAGGTTGACAATTCTAATCTAACTAACAAAGATGATTCAAAGAAGTGCTATACGTGCAACGATATTGGGCATATTGCATCAAATTGTCCACAGAATTCAAAGAATCAATTGGCTAGAATCAATTGTTGAAAAATGAGAGGGCCAAGTCACCTCGTCAAGTTATCCCACATAAGCTATCTCATATGGGATAACTTGACTAAGAGTTAATGAGATTGGGCATATTGTATCAAATTGTCCACATAAGTCAAAGAATCAATTTGCTAGGATCAACTGCTAAAAAATGAGTGATGCTAGAGTGCCAAGTCACCTAGTCAAGTTATCCCACATGAGCTATCTAAGCTTTGTTGTACCTCCCTCATATAAAAGGGGTCCTTTGCAATCAATGAAATCAAGAAAGCTCTCAAGCCTCTTTATGAGTAGAAGTCTTAGTCTTGTAACATAATTGTGCTTGAATCGAAAGCTTAATTAGCTTAGTTCATTCATCATGATTGTTATTAGGTATCACCCATCCTAGATTAGCTTAGCATGTTAACTAGTATAGGATTAAGTCTTTCTTATCATCACCATCTCTATGGGAGCTTAGATCCTCAAGCTTCAACAATCTCTATGGGAGCTTAGATCCTCAAGCTTCAACATGGTATCAAAGCCAAGTTCTTGCTCCCTGTAGCTTAGCATTCATCTCTTTCAACTCACATTGTACTAATCTCAATCTATTAGTCATTTACACTCAATCTCAACCTTATCCTTCGTTCCCTTTTGTGGCCCAAATTGAAGAGCTTGGCATTAAATATCCTCTCCACTATTTCCAAATTCCTTCTAGCAACATATTGGTCTCACCTAGGCACTCATCTTCACTAGAGGAATTAGGTAATTTTGCTCCCTGTTGCTCAAAAATTGCGTAGCTGTTGCATCGACTGGTCTTCTTTATCATACGCTGTAAGTACTACAAATTAGGGCAAGCCCTATTAGGTGTGTATTCTACATACCTTAAGTATCTACAACACAAATATTGAGCCAAATGATTGGGTGTATTGGCTACAATAAATAAAACAGTCGCCCATTTTTCAACCTAATACAACATTTTTTGGGGTTGTTGAGCTGGGTTTTTCTACTCAATCTTTCACATCTCATCAAGCCTAAGAAGCATATGCAAAAAGCCCCATTAAAATTTCTTCCTACAAGCTCAATTGAAGGCTTTAAGTTTCAGCCCTGTTAATCATTGGGATTGGAACTTAATCATTATCATCTCCAAGTTTTAGCCTTGCTAATCATTGTGATTAGTACTTAATCACTATCAAAATTTCTTTCTACAAGCTCAATTGAATGCTCCAAGTTTCAACCTTGTTAATCATTGTGATTAGTACTTAATCACTATCATTAGCAATCATTTAGCATAAACTAAGCTTAATCAAATCCAAAATAAAAAAATTAGAGTATTATTCCATTGTGGGAAACGCTCTCTTGCATCAAAATCCATCTCATACACTTGCATTACTAAACTTAAGTGAGTTTTCACCACATTAAGTTCATTTTTAGCATATAATTTATATCTTAATCACTTGTAAAAGGGTTAGACACTGCCTAAGCACTAAAATCAAGGCTCAAGGTAAGGCCCCCTTCTCATCATGGAGCATGTAGAATCCATTTCAAGATTTAATGGTGATAGTGCTGCCCAGCACTAAAATTCAAGAAAAAGATTCATCCTTGCTTAAACATGAATCAAAATTTAAGGATAAAGAATAAGTCAAATCACATTTAAATGAGCAAGCACTCTATACAAAGGGTGCGTGATTTCAAAGGACAAATCAATCAACATCTCAACTTCCAAGATGTTATCACTATGGAAAACTTGGTCATACTAAGAATGCATGCCGTAATAAAGATAAACCAACGCTTGTTTGTGACTATTTTATGGAAAAATTGGTCACCTAGAAGAAGATTTCTATCATAAAAAGAAGCAGGCAAACTACATCGAGGTCAAAGACACCCCAGCAGAAGACACTCTCCTCTAAAGAAAGAAACATTGTATTTTTTCACTCCTCTTATCTCTACAAAAAGTGTGACGTAATCAGCCTTTGAGGCCATATGATGCACTCAATCTGAGATTCATAGCCAAAGTAGCTATAGTGCCAAAGTAGCATAAAGGCCAAAGTATCCTAGCACAAAGGGAGAGAGAGGAAGAGTGAAAGCCTAAAAATTATACCCAATCTAGCATCAAGGGGGATGTTAAAAAATGAGTGATGCTAGAGTGCCAAGTCACCTAGTCAAGTTATCCCACATGAGCTATCTAAGCTTTGTTGTATCTCCCTCATATAAAAGGGGTCATTTTCAATTAATGGAATCAAGAAAGCTCTGGAGCCTATTTATGAGTACGAGTCTTAATCTTGTAACCTAATTGTGCTTGAGTCTAAAGCTTAATTAACTTAGTTTATTCATTATGATTGTTATTAGGTGTCACCCACCCTAGCTTGGCATAGCAGTAATCACATGTTAATTAGTATAAGATTAAATCTTTCTCATCATCATCTCCATGGGAGCTTGCATCCACAAGCTTCAACATCAGTATGATCGAAGGCAACATCGAAGATGACAATAACATAATCTATGACAAAAGGTTTTTTTTTGCACTTACCTTGATCTTCTTTTCTCGAAAACATGAAACTAAGGTTAGTTTCTTATCCAAGCCGGAGGGATGTTACATAATGTCCATCCCTAAACAGGGATGCTTGTGACACTAGTGTGCCATGCTAGTGAATTGGTATTATGGGTGACCTCCGTTAAATAACACTAGTTACCTAGTGTTATTAGTATAAGCTTGAGACCATGCTAGATGGGTGTAAGTTATCGAAGTGCAACAAGTAGTACCATGCTTGATGACTGTGTGTTGTCAAAATGTAATAAGTGGAATGTACTAGTGTGCCATGCTAGTGAATTGGTATTATGGGTGACCTTTGTTAAATACTACTTACCTAGTGTTATTAGTATAAGCTTGAGACCATGCTAGATGGGTGTAAGTTATCGAAGTGCAACAAGTAGTACCATGCTTGATGACTCTGTGTTGTCAAAATGTAATAAGTGGAATGTGCTAGATAAATGCACAATGTTGGTGTTACAAATGGTTTGCAAAAGACACACCATGCTACATGATGTGTATAGTGATATTCTCATCAAAGTGTAACAAGTGGTGAGTGTGTTGTGTTTGTGCTTATTAACATTTCATATTGGGATTAATTATTGTGATAGCAATTAATTGGAACAACTAATGTGTTTACGTTTGTGAGATAGGTGATGAGTAGTACGTATGTCGTCACACATGGAGGATCTTGTTTATGACATCTCAGATTATTAATTCATATGGGTTACTTTGGTTGGCCACGTGCCAAATGATTGTACATATTATTTATACGCACTTGCGTGTGATGTTGCTATTTTATTAGCACACGTGTTAGAGGAATTTTGGTTATTTTACACTTAGTGTGTGAACAAGCTTTAGTGCTTAAGTTATTTTTGTAAAAGTGGAAAAGAAAAGCCCTATTTTGTTTGCACAACTATTATTAACTCCTTGGGATATATTTTGAATATAATTCTCAAAATACTCATGTCGTGAAAGTGAAAGCTGCACGCATGAGGGGAGAGATTACACCCAACCTTGTGTCGACAGTGATGTTTACTCTATTTCATACTTTTAATCTTATCAATTTGATTTAAGTCTATGCTTTGTTCTTTTAACGTGTATGTGAGCTTGATTAATTCTCAAGAGGTGCTAGAGATCGTGACATTCCCTCTCACATTAGCTTCTTCTTCTTTTCTCACCTTTTGTGAGAGAGAGAACCCCCACTATGAAGATGAATCTCTTTTTGCCTCCATCTAGGCATAGAGAACTCTTCTAGCAAGAAGCATTCCGATGTGACAACAGAGTGAAGATATGACAGATGAGCTAGCACACCCACATTGGAAAGTTGCAAGTGCGGCTTGAAGGTAAGGACCAATGACACATGATTTGGCTAAGGTAAGCACTTAGCTTGAACATATTTGGCACCATTGCCGAAGAGTAGCCTAGGTCTTAGTCCATTCATCCGTCCATTCCAAGATGTTAGGATTATTTAATATTGTCTTTGTTAATTAGGAGGTTACACATTGAAAAACATATGGTTAACCTCAACCCACCGGTGAGTGTTGATTTTGGAGGTACTGGGAGGGCTACAAAGTCATGGGTCGATTCCGATGGAATGAGATGGTCCATGAGAGACCAATCTATGGCATCCTTGAGTGTGTCATAGAGGTGGGTATGGGATGGTCCTACCTCACCATAAGCTTGGCATCATAATAATTATCCAACTTGCTATCATACCTAAGAAGCAACAAACTAGCATAGCCCTGAAAGGACCTTCCCACCTCACTATAAGTTGGCATCATAATGATTATCCGACTTGCTATCATAGCTAAGAACCATCAAACCCTCCTCAAACTTCTCTTTCTTTGGCCACTAAGCTTACAATTCTCATATACATTAGCTGAGATGATGGTAGGAATCTCTAACAAGCTATGAAGGGGTCCTTGGTGGATACACTTCAACAAGATTTGAGGAGTTACACTCTGAAGGTAAATGAGTTGAAATCACTCCTTCAATCTTCTCAAGAAGCAATCAAGGAGCTAAAAGAGGAGGAGACTTTGGTCTTCCACTTCATAGCACTATATGATAGGCTCAAAGAAATGGTTAAACAACATGCAAAGGTTAAAAACACACCTATGGGCCTTAAGGTGAGGTATAAATAAATGAAGCATGTTGATAGCTTGGAAAAAACACGAGGTGCTAAGAAAAAAAGAATGTGGATAACTTGGAGATATGTTTAAAATGTTGTAGAGTTTAACCTTCAAGAATCAGATGATAGGGTCTCTATGGCTATGTCTTTGATATGTAAATCTGATTACTTAAGCTTCCAAGGAGTATAAACCTACATAAAATGGTAAAAAGTCTTGTGAGAGTTTTGTGATTTGGTCAAGCACATGAGGTGTGGAGGCTTGTGATATAGTTGGAATAAGTAGGAAAGGATATCACGTCATCTCCAACTATACCCCAACCAATTGTAGCTTTTTGGTCTACTAAGGCCATACAATGTGTGCAAGGTAAGGCAACAAGAGAACTTGGCTATTTGTGGCTTGATAGGTGAGTACAAATACATAGAGGGAACTATGCCACTACAACAAACAAAGAAGAAGAATAGCACATTTGAGTACAATATAGATTCAACAATGTTTTTGTAGATTTGAGGAGAGTACAATATATTCAACAATGTTTTTGTGGATGTGAGGAGAGTACAATATATTCAACAATGATTTTGTGGATATGAAGAGAGTATAAGCTTGTGTGGTTAAGTATTACCAAATGATAATTGCACGTGATATATCGAATGATAATTACACATGATGAATTATTACCGAATGGTTCAGTATTCCAAATGATAATTGCACATGATGTATTGTTATTGAATAATAATTGCACATGAGGTATTATTTGAAACTACAAAACAATTTTTCATTCCTTTTGTTGGTAAGAAGAGACATCTATTAAGTCTTATTCTAATTATATTATCTTTATTTATTACAAAGTGTAATGGAAATCTTCCCTTTGTGCTTAAGCTTGATGAGGCAAAGTTCTTTTAAGCATTAGAAGATGGAACAAATAAGCATTTATTCAATGAATAGAGCTTTTGATTACCCCAAATGCAAGAATGGTTCACTTGGGTTTAGTGTATAGTTTGAAATGGAGCTATGGTGGATAGCATGAACTCAAGTGCCAAATGAGAGTCATGATACCCTCAAATAGATATTCTCACACTCTGAGATTCCATCCATTATTGATGCTTAGAATAGAGGTAAGTTGCTATAAGTGGAAGATATATGGGACATTTATAGTAGAATGGCATATGAGTGCACATTTGAAAGCCTTGAAATGCATGTTTGGTATATCCGAAGGTTCAAATAAAACACACCCTTGCTTGTATTACATGGTAGCTATGAAAGACATGATTAATTGGTTAGGCTATATGGTGCCTCAAGAAAATCCTCTAACTAGAGATAGATGAAGTTGGTGTAACCTAATGTTTAAGAAGCACGTCTATCTGAGAAGGAGAAAAACCCTTTGTCTCATGTCTAAAAAAAGCATCGTCTGTGTCAAATCAAGAGGATCTATATCTCATTATCCACAGAATAAGTTCATCATGCACAACCCACAACTTGTACCCACCGAGGATCCTTCTTGGGATCTAATATTACCTATAACTTTGGAGAGGTTGCATATATGTACATTGTATACAGAGACAAGATCTTGATAAGCTACTATAACTTCATCTTGATTATGCTTACTTTATTATACCACCAAAGCTTTCAGATGCATGCATTGAGCAATGTAAAATTTTGATTTCTAACATGGGTTTCCAGGGAGGACATGTTGAGATTAAGGGGGATGCTAATAGCTTGGGTGACACAGATGATGTGTTATTAGAAATATCTATGGGAGGAGAAAAAAATAGATGATTTCTATCTAACGATGATAATAAATAAGTGACAACTATGTGAAAATGTTGGAAAGCTCTGTGTAAGCACATAATCAATCAAAAAAGAAAGCCAAAAAAGGACAATCTAAGATTAATTAAACTCTTAAGACTACCTAGAGAAGAAGGTGACTATACAGAGGGTCACAAAAAGGCCATCAATTGCCTCGCAACAATCGGGATTGGGGAGCAAAGGGCATAACATATTATTTGGTAAATTTATATTATGAATTATCAAATTTGATAGAAATCTAGAACATATTACTTATGTGAATTGTTTATGTTTATGTTTGTGAAGCATATTCTATTTGTGGATGAACCATATTTTGTGAAGGAACTAGGGCCCCTTGGAATACCCAAGGCATGGAGAAGTCACATTATCAAAAGCATGGGGTGCGTATGCTCGATTTGCATGGCATGGTGGTGGAAAAACAAGAAGCAACTCTACAAGAACTATTTGATTGTTTCTATAGGCATGTAGGCTAAAGGATTAAGATATAAGTTGCTAATTTATATTTAAAAGGCACTATTTTGATGGAGCAAATGTGTGGTTTTACATTAAATATCAAATTTTAAAGTTTAAATATACTTTTCTTTTATTTTATTAAAAATTGCTATTTTAGGAAGTTTTAAACTAAAACTCCTATTTTAGGCAATTCTTTAAATAGTAAATTTTTGGTATAAAAAGGCTTCTCCTCATTTTGTAAGATTTGTATGGCTAGAACTAAGGATATAACAAATAAAGTTGAGCCTGGAGGCATGACTACTGCTCACATAGAGGCTCTACAAAGAGGGAAGATTGCAAAGCTAGTGAAGAAGAAGAAAGAGAAGGCATTACGTTAGAAAATAGAAAGAGAGTAGTTTTTGATGGAGCATAGGCAAGGACAAGAAAGAGAAGGAATTACGTGAGAAAAGACTAAGAGAAGGTGTGACTAATGCACACATAGAGGCTCTATAAAGAGGGAAGATTGCAAAGCTATTGAAGAAGAAGAAAGAGAAGGCATTACATGAGAAAATAGAAAGAGAGTAGTTTTTGATGGAGCATAGGCAAGGACAAGAAAGAGAAGGCATTACGTGAGAAAAGAGAAAGAGAAGATGTGACTAATGCACACATAGAGGTTCTATAAAGAGGGAAGATTGCAAAGCTATTGAAGAAGAAGAAAGAGAAGGCATTACATGAGAAAATAGAAAGAGAGTAGTTTTTGATGGAGCATAGGCAAGGACAAGAAGAGACACCCCATTCATCTACCTCGAGGGATTCACCTAAAAATATGTAAGAATAGCACATGAGTTCAAATGAAGGGGTTTTTAAATTCAAAATTTTAAGGTAAATTTATAGAAATACATTTATAGAAGGGGTTTTTTAATCGATGTTGGAAAAAAAACCATTAAATCTATAAAGAAAAAGGAGTCATTTTATTCATGAAAAATTCATTGGTAAGGGGTTTTTTAAATACCCCTTAAACACACGTGATACGTAGGGTTTTTTACTAGTGCACCCCCCCGAGTCATCTACCACCTCTTGAGCAAGGAGAGGAGGAGAGATATGTGGACCTTCCACAAGGTCACCACACACACTTCAATCAGCCTGTTCAAGAGTTGTAAGCTGCTGGAGCACAAGCTCAATCTGAACCGTATCTTGTAGCACATGGTGATGTGTTTGAAGGGTTGGAGGAAATTATCTCATGTAATGCACACGTAGAGGCTCTACAAAGAGGGAAGATTGCGAAGCTAGTGAAGAAGAAGAAAGATAAGGCATTACGTGAGAAAATAGAAGAGAGCAATTTTTGATGGAGCATGGGTGCTTTTGTTGGCGCGAGTAATTATGGGCGAGCAATATTGTGAAACTGGCGAGTGTTGAAATTTGAGCATTGTGATGAGCTATGGTGGATCAAACACTAGAATCAACATCATTAACAAAGTGATTAGTAAATAATTAAGATATAATTAGTAGATAATTAGCAAATAGATTAATGTAGGCATGGATACTCAAAAACCAGCAAATTCTCATTAGGGCTATGCCTCAATTTATAGAGTTTACATCAAGCATCAAATCCCATTGATTTCTCCATGATTCACTCCACCTCTTTTCCCTCATTCTCTCCACCTCTTCACTTTTCCCAAAATATCTCCCAGAATATCTTCACACTTCCCAAAATATCTCATGCTACCCTTTATTCTCTCCCAGTAGATTCTTCTCACCTTTTCACAGGTTCTTTCACAATTACATCTCTTTTACAGCCTCTAACCAAGGGCTTGTTCCCGCACACACCCTATTCACTTGTATATTTCAACACCTCCCCTCAAGTGAATAATCTTAGCACACCTGGACCCTATACCAAGTTTCCCTCTTACTTGATAGCCCGCGACCAATGCCTCAAGTCCCTAAACTCCATAGTCCTTGACACACTCTCTCTCTCTATGTGTCCAAGGCTACTATAAGTGCCCGCGACCTTGACTAAAGTGCTCACACATACATCTACCACGTGGCCTACATCATCGGTGGCTTAGAGGTGGTTTTACTTTGTTGGGGCAGTTTACATTGGGTTGTGGGGTCTCTCTCTCTCTCTCTCTCTCTCAGAAAAGATGATCCGACTCCACTTCCTTTGGAGCCTCCATGAAGTTTGCCGATGTCGTTCCTTCTCCACTGGGTTTGCTGTAGCAATCTCTCGCCATGTGTCCTGGCTTTCCACATTTGTGGCAAGTGAAGGTCCTTCTTCCTTCTCTACCTCTTCCTCGTCCTCGTCCTCGAGAGAATCCTCCTCGAGTGAAGAATGCCTTTTCTTCTCCTGCTGTTGAGTCAAGCCATTTCTTCTCTTTGCCTCTGCTCTCTTGCTTTAGTAGAGCTGCTTCTATCTCGTGTAGCTTCAATTCAGGTACATTCTTTAGTGTTGCTACAATGTTTTCATAATCACCTTTGTCCACACTCTTCACAGAAGTACAGCTAATGCTTCATCATCTTCTACCTTTTTGCCAATAGCTACAGCAGCTATTGCTTAATGCTTTTATATTTGTTCAAGTGTGTGATTAAAGGTTCACTTTCCTTCATGTCCAATTTGTAGAATTGCATTAACAGATTTATCTTTGAATTTTTTGCTTGTGTACCAAATAATTTATTGAGTTCATCCCATGCATCTTTTGCCCATTGTATCCTTGTGATGTGATGAATGATTTCATCATTTAAACTGAGTGCAATAAGTCCCAATGCTTTTTCATTCCTGCTCTTCCACTCATTTTCCCCTCTCTCTAGGCATTCATCTCTCCCTTCAACTAATCCCCACAGATTTTTCCTCATGAGCAAATACATGGTTTTTGTCTGCCCACATGTATAAAACTGCTCCCCATTAAATTTGGCTATTTCCTGTGCTGAACTCATGGTGATGTGAAGGGGGTCTTACCTCTTGATCCAATTTCAAGATTTAAGGGTAGTGTCTACCCTTTTACAACTCAATCTGGTGTTTAATAGATGATTACAACAAGTTTATCAGCATAAAATCACCAGAAATTACATTAAATCAAGGGTAACCAATTTGTATGGAATGGTTGGAGTATCAAACCAACTCCGAATCGCAATCGAAAGTTATAGAGATCTGTATCAGATACCTAATGGTTGATTTGAACCCTCAATTACACCAAAATACAGTGATTAGCACTGATTAATCATTGATTAGCAAATTAATCCACTGTTTTTTGTGTGCAAAAAACAGAGTATGCGGGGAGTCCAGATCTGGTGCCTTAGACTTCAAATGAGTTCAAATGCTTTCAAAGGCATCAATAGCAATGAGTCTAGTAGAGGATTAAGCTAAGAAACACAAGATTTGACCAAATATTAAAAGCTTAATCTCTGTTTTACCAAAGCCACCTGCAGATTTGATGAAGAGCTTGGATCTCACTGTAGACTTGATAAAATTGAATTCTGTCTTCACCAACTTGTAGAGCATGCTTGAATACACCTTGGGCTAGGAAGAATTAGAGATATTTGATCTGATGAAGTAGCAATGTCAGGAATTGCTCAGAAAAAAGGCACCAGCAAAAATCGCGAATTCTCCTAAATGCCTTGGCAGTTTGCTGCGCCGTTTTGATGGGCTTGAAGCCAAGTGAGTTGGCTAGCTTGTGTTAGAAGGGCTTGCCCTAATTTTATGTGTGCAAGGTGAATGAGATCCTCCACTGGCTGGGGGTGAAGGGGTGAAGTGAAAAATAACTAAAATTTTGATTATTTCTTAATTATCTACTAATCCTAATTAATTAGATAATGGGCTCATAAATCTGATGGATTCTAGGCATGGCTCTGATACCATGTTGAAATTTGAGCATTGTGATGAGCTATGGTGGATCAAACACTAGAATCAACATCATTAACAAAGTGATTACCAAATAATGAAGACATAATTAGTGGATAATTAGCAAATAGATTAATGTAGGCATGGATACTCAAAAACCAACAAAGTGATTAGCAAATAATTAAGACATAATTAGTGGATAATTAGTAAATAGATTAATGTAAGCATGGATACTCAAAAACCAGCAAATTCTCATTAGGGCTATGCCTCAATTTATAGAGTTTACATCAAGCATCAAATCCCATTGATTTCTCCATGATTCACTCCACCTCTTTTCCCTGATTCTCTCCACCTCTTCACTTTTCCGAGAATATCTCCCAGAATATCTCCACACTTCCCAGAATATCTCATGCTACCCTTTATTCTCTCCCAGTAGATTCTTCTCACCTTTTCACAGGTTCTTTCACAATTACATCTTCTCTTTTACAGCCTCTAACCAAGGGCTTGTTCCCGCACACACCCTATTCACTTGTATATTTCAACAGCAAGTGGTTGAAATCGTAACACATGGGTACCTCTTGTTCCCTACTCTCTTTCAGTCTCTCTCTCTCTCTCTCTCTCACACACACACACACACCCACACACACACACAATTCACATGTAGACTCTCTTTGCAAGATATCAATACAAGTCGATTCCATACAGGAGACATTGAATACAAATTCCATGGAAAACACCAATAAGTGTGCTTGGTTGAAATTGTAACACATAGGACATTTCTCTCTCTCTTTCACTCTCTCTCTCTCTCTCTCTCTCTCTCTCTCTCTCTCTCTCTCAATAATGACACATTTACACACCAACACATCTCACACTTTTGCAAGATATTTCACATGTTACACATAGGACAATTTTTATCTCTCTCTCTCTCTCTCTCTCTCTCTCTCTCTCTCTCTCTCTCTCTTGATATTGATAAAAGTCACTTCCATACATGAGAACGTGAATACAAAATCCATGGAAAACAACAATAAATGTTTTTGGCAACCAATGACATGGTCATCTCTATGACTCATATTCCATGTGAGGCACCAGCACTACTTGAAGTTGTATGATCTTGCTGGTTTATGTTGGGTTGTGGAGGTCCCCTCCAATTCAGATACTGATATGGGTTGGATGAGTTAGACTGTGGTATACCATAAGGATATGGCATCATTTCTACTCCTAGTGGTGGTGGATAGTAAGAAAGTTGCTGAGATGTAGAAGTAGCACCATGTGGTACATATGAAGCATGCCCTGGAAACCATTGGGGTTGTCCATGCCAAGGTTCCTCCACCAACGAAATTTGAGGTTGCATGCTTGCTTGAATAATTTTCTTGGATTCTTTACCTTGACACCATGTGGAACCTAGGTCTATGGGCACATCTTGCAAATGAGCTAACTCCTGATTATGGCATAGCCAATCATTTTCTATGCTTATACAATGTCGGTGAATCTCCTTGCATGCCTTAGCCATGACACTAGTCCTTGCAAAGCAATCTAGTACTACTAGTTCCCCTTCCATTGTGAAAGTACCAAGGATCCACCTGCCAAATTGAGAAAAACTTAAGATCAATGTCTTACATTGTATCGAATCATTACCAATAAAAAACGCGTAATGTTTATTCTATACCTTGCAGTAGTGGTTGATTATCTGTACCCCTAATATGAGTGGCATTCCTTTTAGGTGGAGTGACTCATTCAGGAGGTCAGTGTAGTGTGTAAACCTAGAGGTCGTAGCAGATGCATCCTTACCGTTCACTCTCATATATGTTAGAGGTCGGTGGGTGTCAAACAAATACCCCAACAATCAACATTACTACCTGCACACTCATGACATACACCTCGTTTGTTTGAATAATAATTTAGAGTTTTATTTTAATTTCCCAATACTAGAAGAAAATAAAGTTGTGGTTTATATCTCTTCAAAATCTATCTCATCAGAGCGACGGTAGCTCTCTTGCAACTCAAGATATAAAGTGCGTTGTAGAGCAAGATCATGGGCTTTGGCTGTCTCCACCACATCACTAAAATGATCACCGATGCAAGTGCTTACAAAGGTTCTATCCTCTCTTAAGAACTCATTGCCAAGAACACATGCAGCCTCAACAAGCTCTTTATTCCAAATGTTCCAGTGAGGGACTAGCGGAGTGTCCTTGTCTATAGGCAACCCTGTGTAAAAATCTGCCCACACCATTGAACATCCTCCTAAAGATGAGGGTTGGCTTTCTATATTTCCGAGCTTGTTCAAGCCCCCAATAAACTTTGCCAGCCCATTGTAATGCTTGGGAGCCAAGTTTATATTAGAACCCTGTTGGAACTACAAATACTTATGTTCAAAATACAAGTTGGGGTTTTCATCATGCACTTACTGTGAGATGTTTCTCCTAATTATATTATCGGCTATTTCAGTGATATTTCTCAAAACAGCCTTGTGCTTCGGTGATATATTTCGAAACATTTATATTAAAAAAAACCAAACATGGTTACACAATTAAACACATGCTTTAAAGGAAACGATTGAACAGCTATAAAATAAAGTTAGTGTCCATTACTACTTGGAGGGTTGTTTGAAGTACGTGTGTCATTGTCTTCGTCCTCCTCCACCTCCTCATCCTTCGTGTGATCATCCTTCTCTAAATCATCATCCTCCTCCTCATCTTCGCTTACAACCTTTCTTTTCTTTATGACTTTCTTCCTTTTTTGGGGACCAATTCTTTTCACATATGACTTGCCACCCTTTTTTGGTGCCAAGATTAGTGGCACCTTTGCCTCGCCCACTTGCATCTTTTTTGACATTTGTAGGCAATGCTTCTCCATTGCCTGTCTTGGTTACACCTTTCTTGCCATGGCCTGTAGGTTGCTTGGATCCCTCAGCTCCAGACCGCTTAGGCTGATGTAGATCTGCTTCACAAAAATACATCAAACAAATGGTAATAAACAGAGAGCAAGGCATGCAATCTATCACATGGTGCAAGGCATGAGAATAATAACTTTCCACAAGGCCTCCTCGTCAGGGGGGTATGTTCCATTGGCATACTCTAACCACCATGGGCACAAACTCCAGACCTCTTTTCTGGCAAGTTCTTCTATCCAGATTTTTGGATATATGCCATTATCCTTAACCTCACTCAACACCCACTCATCTGTGGGATGACGAAGCTCGGGGAAAGAAACTATGTCCCTCATTAAAACCCACCACCTGGTAATAAAAAAGATAATTTAGAAGTTGTCTTATCAGCATACCTATACCTAGTGTACAAGCAAATTGGAATGAAATATTTTGTTCTAAGCATAACTATATATGGGGCATCTTATTGTACATATGAGGTGGCTGAGCTGATGTTGTGTGACTGAAGACCGCATTGCTTTTTGCCACGATACAAATGTGGTGTTGAAGTGTTTTGCTTTGAAATCGCTCAAATAATCTTTCAGGGACATTATTCCCTTTGATTCTCCTTCTGCATGAACCTCCCACAAGATTGGCTTCTCTTCCTCTATTTTGCACTTCATATCAAGTGATGTGGTTATTAAGTGATGCCAATACACGTACTTGTTGAAGAACGTGCGGAATGCAAGCTCTCCACATGGTACCCGTGCTGCAGACTTTATAGCATTCTCTCCTTTAGCAATGGTTTGAACCAACTTGCCCTTTATACAATACCAGAGCAGCCATGCATTACACTCTAAAACTTTACTAAAACCAACCTATGATTTTTGCACAGAAGATAAAAATTACTCATTTGGAGGCAAGCTAGAGCAAGTAATGAGTTGCAGCTTCTCGATTGTGAGTTGCTGCTGCTTCTCATGCCAATCTTGGTACTTAAATACCACATCAAAAAAATCCTTTCCATTTTTGTAGGATTTGTAATGGTTGCGAATGTGTACCCCTTTTTTCGTGAAAATCATCTCTGTTTCCTTGAAGTAATTCTGATACACCTACTCCTCATCTTCCATGCATTCCCCTTCCTTAGGCAATCCTCTCATTTTTGTTTGAATCATCTTCTTGAAGTCATCCTGTTCTCACAAATCATCTTCTTGAAGTCATCCTGTTCTCACAAATCAAGATGGAAAAATTTAAGAAAACATGACCTAAAGAAGTAACGTCTTTGAATTAAATGTTAGAGGCATGCACACATATTACCTGAAAAACAAATTGAGACAACAGCTCCATTGGGACAGTGTACCAACTTGGTTTGCCCACTTTTTTATTATTGCGAGCAACTATTGTGGTTGCCCACTTCCGTTCATCCTCTGTTAGCTTCTGTAGAAGCAGTATTCGGGTTTGCTAGACCAAAACATTGCATTAGAATTACAAGAGCTCAAGCTCTCTTCTCCCCTGCATCTTTTCATGGTATCACATACTAGTTCAAGCTAAGGGCTGAGCTGCAAGCAAGAGAAGCACAAGAAGCGGTACGAGGGTAAGAGCTTCATTTACTCTTCCCTATTTGTGTTGGTGACTACACCGTTGTCGGGAACTCTACGGGAGGCACCGGTAAACGATCTCTGATTGAGGAGCTTTCTTCGCGGGGGTAAAGCTATAGGGAAACTATGAAATCCTATCGGATAAAATTTTTGGTGTCAAAAACGCATTTCGGGCGTGTTAGGACCTCCGTTTTTCAGAAAGCAGGCGATTATGAGCACGTGGGTAAGTCATCGATTCTATGTAGTAGAACTCTGTTTTAAGAACTGCAGGAAGACAGATTGGTTGTGCAGACATTGTGCGTGCTACAAGGAGGTCAAAAGTTGCCATTGGGTGTATGTATGCACATTGAGGTCACTGGTTTGTGATATTTGAGTGTAATACAGTACCGCTTTAAAAAATAGAGCAATTTGTGCAGGACAAACCAGAGTGCTGTTTCTGGTAAATTTGTGTGTCTGGCAAGATGTCAAATGATGGCATAAACCACATTGTTGCTGAGAAGCTTGATAAGAATAACTTCCATGCTTGGAGGTTCAGGTTGACAAATTTCCTGATGGGAAAGGGTTACTGCTGGGACTACATTAGAAGGTGAGCAACATGAAGAGGCACCTGAGATACCGGGAGATCAATCCGACTGCTGCAGATGTGAAAGAGTTCAAGGATTGGAACCAAGGAGCCATAAAGTTATGTATTGGCTCTCTATCAGTATACAAGACACCATGATTGGGCACATACAGGATGCCAAGTCCCCCAAGGAGGCATGGGACACCTTGGTAAAACTCTATGAAACGAATACCAAGGAATGAAAGATACAGTTGAAGAATGAACTTCATACTATGGAGAAAAAGAGTATGTCTATGAATGACTATGCATTGAAGATCAAGGGTATTGTGGAATCCCTTGCATCTATTGGCGTTTCACTGTAGATGATGATGATAAGGTGGAAGTCTGTCTACGTGGTCTCGGGCCACAATACAAGGCATTCAAGACGTCTATTCTCAAACTCAAGAAAACATTCCCAATTTTATAGATTTGGTGTCTATGTTGATTATAGAAGAGAAGAGCTTGGGTGAAGACCAACAATCTTCACAAAACAAAAATAGTTCAGAGCAACAGGCCTTCTACACAAGTTCAGGAAGAGGACGAGGTAGAGGAGGCCGTGGACGCGGCCAAGGAGGTGGTTGAACAGGTAATCAGAATTATGGATAGCAGCAGCAACAACAGTCCTAGAATTCACAAAACAACAACAACACGCAGGTGGAAGAGGCCAATTCAGAGGTAGGGGGAGTCAAAGAGGTCGTGGAAATTGGCAAAGACAGTATAATGATACACGTGGATGCTTTTATTATGGTAAGCCTGGACATGTGCAGGCAGATTGTTATAATAAGAAGCAGGCTGACATGCAAAATGGGAAATTGCAGCAAAACAACTATGCATCCTTGAGCAAAAACAATGAGGATAGTGAAAGGTTGTTTGTTATGCAGCATGTCGTTAATGCCATGTTTGAAAATGTTGAAGCAGCACATAAAGATGATGTATGGTACGTTGATTCAGGTGCTTCGAACCACATGACAAGTCATGGGGAGTGGTTCAAGGAGATGAAAAACCTTGAAAGACTAGGTTTTTTTGGAAACAGGGGATGACACTGCTCATCCAATTGCCCATGTTGGAGATGTGCCATTGTCTATGCGCAGGACGGCAAAGTGAAGTACCTTGCAGATGTACTTTATGTTCCGAACATAACAAAGAATCTGGTTTCAGTTGGCTAGATGATTGAGCAGGGTTTGCAGGTTCGGTTTAACCCTGATGGTCATTATATGTTGAAGAATTTAAAGACAAGTGCAGGTTGGTTGCAAAAGGCAACAGAGTGGGCAGAATGTTTACATCATTGAATGTAAACATGCCTGAAGTGAGTGCTACGATGTTTGCAAATGGTTCAGGAATTGTTGTTTGCAGACACAGACATTTGGCATAAAAGAATTGGACATGTGAATGTGCAGAGAATGAAGTCTATGCAGATACTAAAGGAATTGTGATAGGGCTGCCAAAGTTTAAAGTTGAAGGTATGCAAAAAATATGTGAAGCATGCCAATTTGGAAAGAAAACAAAGCATGTATTTCCACATGACATAAATGTGAGTAGAAATGCACTAGATGTTGTGCATTCAGTTGTATGGGGTCCTACAAAGACCATGTCTATGGGAGGCTGCAGGTATTATGTGACATTTATTGATGACCACACAAGGAAAGTGTGGGTATACTTCATGAAGGAGAAGAGTGATGTGTTCATTCATTTTCAAAATTTCAGAGTTATGGTTGAAAAGCAAATAGGGAAACATGTAAAGTTACTATAAGGTCAGATGGAGGGGGAGAGTACTTCTCCAATGAGTTCTCTAAATTTTTGAAGAAGAATGGTATCTGAAGACAGTTTACATGCAGATACACCCTGCAGCAAAATGGAGTTACTAAGCGAAAAAACAGGCACATTGCTAAGATTGCGCGAGCATTGATGGGAGAGAAGAATATGCCACATAGCTATTGGGCTAAGGCTGTTTCTACAGCAGTTTACATCATGAACAAGACTCCAACTACAGCCATACATGATGTAACTCTTCTAGAGGAGAGGTTTACTAGGCAGAAAACCTGATTTGTCTCATCTGAAAGTATTTGGATGCATTGCATATGTGCATGTGCTAGATGAGCTGAGAACTAAGCTAGATCCAAAAAATGTGTGTTTATTGGGTATTCCCTTGAGCAAAAGGGATACATGTGTTATAACCCTGCCTACACGTGAGTTGAGGGGTAAGCAGGGATGTTGTTTTTGATGAGATGAGCAGCTGGTATGCTGCTAAAAAAGAAGCTGTTGGGGCTGATGTGAGTGGAAATATGGTTGCACAGAATGCAAGTCAGTAATCACAGTCTTTGAGTGGACCAGGAGAGTCCTCATCTAGTGGTTCAGTTGATAGACCATGGAGTGGCAGGCTGCGTCATAATACCAGTCCTGCAAATGTGATTAGTACATCACATAAAGGCAAAGAGAAAGTGGTTGAGCCCCTTAGTATGCCTGACATTTCTATAGGGCATTCTCATGTTGATGGAGAGTCTAGTGGCTCAGAGATGAGCCTTGATGAGAGGATCTTAGGATACCAGTTATGAGAACATTTGGTGTAAAGAAGGCTATGGAAGCCATGAATACGAAGCTGCAAAGATCTGGAAGAGTGAAGAATCCTGTGCAGAGGTTTACCTACTATGATGGTTATGTGGCACATCACTATGCATACATGGGCAAAAGTTATGCAGGTTGTAGAGCCCACATGCATTGATGAGGCTATTGGAAATGTGTGTTGGGAGAAAGCTATGGATGAGGAGATGGATGCACTATATGGAAATGAGACTTGGGATTTAGTGCATTTACCTGAAGGCAAGAAAGCCATTGGATGCAAGTGGGTGTACAAAGTAAAACATAACCGTGATGGAAGTATAAGCAGGTACAAGGCTAGATTGGTAGCCAAAGGATATGCGCAGATATATGGCATTGATTATGAGAAAATTTTCAGCCTAGTTTCCAAGATGGCAACAGTGAGAGTTGTGATAGCAGTGGGTGGCTGCATCAAAGCAATGGTCTTTACATTAGATAGATGTAAAGAATGCATTCTTGCATGGGGATTTGCAGGAAGAGGTGTATATGTTACAGCCGCCTGGTTATGAGGATGTGAGTCACCCCGAGCATGTTTGCAGGTTGAAGAAATCCTTGTATGGCTTAAAACAAACACTAAGAGCATGGTCTGACAAGATTTTTGAATATCTTGTCACCATTGGCTTTCATGTAGCCAATGTAGATTTCTTGCTGTATGTGCGACATAGTGATAGAGGGGTTGTGCTTGTTGTAATCTATGTAGATGACCTGATCATTACACGGGGGACCATGATGCAAAGATCTTTGATGTAAAGATCTTGCTTAGACAGGAGTTTGAGATGAAGGATTTGGGGGAGCTCAGATATTTCTTGGGCAGTGAGGTGATTAGGTCACCACATGGTATTGGATTACTGCACAGACAATATGGCTTGGACATGTTGTCCAAGTATGGTATGACAGGCTGTAAGCCTATCTCAGTGCCATTGGATAAAAATGGCAAGTTGAGTGCAGATTCAAGAGAGATTTTGGAGGATCCTACTATGTATAGGTGCATAGTAGAAAGCTTGATCTACATGACGATCACCAAGCCAGATTTGATCTATGCTGTTGGGTTGGTGAGTCAGTTTATGCAGGTTCCTCAGAAGCCGCATGTGGATGCATTGAGACGCATACTGCGGTATGTGAGGTCTACTTTGCATTGTGGACTATTTTATGAAACTGGGACGATAGAGATGTGTACATGGGTACACAGATGCTGATTAGGTTGGTAGTATCTCAGATAGAAGATCTACTAGTGGCTTCATGTTTTGTTTAGGGAGTGCTGCTGCTGTGACTTGGAGTAGCAAGAAGCAGCCTACGGTTGCTCTATCGAGTACAGAGGCTAAGTACAGAGGTGCTGCTATGGCAGCATGTGAGGTAGCTTGGTTGAGAAAGCTACTTACAGATTTGGGTCTATCAGTGGATAGACAAGTTGTCATTTTCTGTGACAACATTAGCAGTATACAGTTGGCCAGGAACCTAGTTTTTCATGCTCGCACGAAGCATATAGAGGTCCACTATCATTTTGTCAGAGAGAAGTTTTGGTAGGAGACGTTGACCTTGTTTATGTCAGCACATAGGATCAGGTCGCTCTGCTGACATCTTCACCAAAGCATTGGGTATAGAGAAACTCCACAGATTCAAGGCTTTGCTTGGTGTACACTGGAGATAGAGTTAAGCTCGAGGGGGAGTGTTGAGATATCGAGCTCATCTAGTGAGGCGGTGGACACTGATGACCCACCTAGGGGATAGGCCCCACACTTACACCACACTGGCATGATTGGTGAGATCATGGGTGATATGTGGCCAGTGGGATGACAGGCTGTGTGATAGCCATTCTAGAGAGACTGGCATAGTTATAGCGCCAGCTCATTTAGTTGGGTTCACACTATAGAGAACCCTAGTATGTATTTGGTTGAGTACCTTTCATATTGTGTGTACTCTTATCTTTGTATATGGTGTGTTGAGTGGTGTGAAGAAGAAGAAGATTTTCAGCCTCTCACCTTGTGTGTTCTCTTTTAGGGTTTTGTGAGTGTTGTGTGTGTGCTTGCAAGAGCTCAAGCTCTCTTCTCCCCTGCATGCAAGAGAACCCTAGTATGTATTTGGTTGAGTACCTTTCATATTGTGTGTACTCTTATCTTTGTATATGGTGTGTTGAGTGGTGTGAAGAAGAAGAAGATTTTCAGCCTCTCACCTTGTGTGTTCTCTTTTAGGGTTTTGTGAGTGTTGTGTGTGTGCTTGCAAGAGCTCAAGCTCTCTTCTCCCTTGCATCTTTTCAAAGGTGAGTCCACTTCTATGTTTCTTTGAGTTGATGTGCATATTAAAATGCATCCATCATACTCATGTCTAGATTTTTTGGGAAGGGTCAACAAGCAAAAACTCTACTTTAGCATGCAACCACTTGTACTTTGTGTACATGAGAGTCATGGGATTAAGCCAAAATGAAAATATGTTTATTCACCAACCAATTTTGATAGAAAGGGAAGTAGTTGAATGTCTACACAGAGAATGAACCTACCTTGAATTAGTTTAGTGGACAACTCATGTTCGTAATGGTTTCCTTAAGGTGGATGGAAAAGAAAAAGCTTAGAGGGCCGAGTGGTCATAGGGCTCTCCTTACAAGGCCTTTGACCGAGTGGCCATAGAGATTTGCCACTCAATCAAAGGCCTTATAAGGTGTCTCCCTACCATTGACATTGGCCAATGAGCAAGCGATCATAGAGACAGCCTTCTAAGGCATGCGATGTATTCTCCATAGGGGTCTCCCTATAAGACCTATGACCAAGTGGCCATAGGGGTCCCCTTGTGACAAGGGCTATGACCGAATGGCCATAGGGTTCCCCCCTGACAATGGTTTCCCTAAAGCGGATGGAAAAGAAAAAATTTACAAGGCCTACGATAGAGTGTCCATAGGGATCCCCTCACAAAAATGTTTAGGGGTATTATTTTATTGGAAAAATTTCCATGGAGTAATTATATTTGAGCTTGTATCATTTTATTGGAGAAATTTTATTTTTCTATTTTGAGAGATAGATGAGAGAGAGAGAGAGAGAGAGAGAGAGAGAGAGAGAGAGAGAGAGAGAGAGAGAGAGAGAGAGTGCCCTAATATGTGGGAAAAGTTGCTTTGATCCTATTTAGGTGGTGGTAAGAGAGAGAGAGAGAGAGCGAGAGAGAGAGAGAGAGAGAGAGAGAGAAAGAGAAAGAGAAAGAGAAAGATAGAGAGACATATGCATAGGTGCCCTACTATGGAATCATGACATATACATACATGCCCTACTATGTGGAAAAAGTTGCTTTGATCCTATTCAGGTGGTGAGAGAGAGAGAGAGAGAGAGAGAGAGAGAGAGAGAGAGAGAGAGAGAGAGAGAGAGAGAGAGCGAAAGAAAAAGAGACATAGATAGATAAAGAGAGATAGAGCGATAGACCGAGAGCCCCCATTATTAAAAACTTGCTCGCCATATTTAGCTTTATGCTCGCTTTGCTTGCCAAAAAAAATCCCCCATGGAGCATAGGCAAGGACAAGAAGAGACACCCCACTCATCTACCACCTCCTCAGCCAAGGAGAGGAGGAGACATATAAAGACCTTCCACTAGGTCACCACCTCCTCAGCCAAGGAGAGGAGGAGACATATAAAGACCTTCCACTAGGTCACCGCACACACTTCAATGAGCTTGTTTAAGAGTTTCAAGCTACCAAAGCACAAGCTCAAGCTAAATCATATCTTATAGCTCATGGTGATGTGTTTGAAGGGTTGGAGGACATTTAGAACTTCAGAGTCTATTCCACTAACAAAGCTAATGGCAAAAAAGTACGTTAATCATAACAAAAGATGGCAACACCCTATTTCTTCTCCTTCAAAGGTCCACACCTACAAACCTAATTCCCCTAAAAAAAAGAAAGAGAGCCATAGCAAGAGGATGATTCTTTGGTCCCCTCCCCCCAAGGTAAGTCTAAGAGATAGAACAAGTGATAGAGAAACCATAAGAGCAACTACAAAAAAGTAGAAAAAAAACCAAAAAATACTTCTATGGACAAGGAGCCTCCTACAACAACTGGTGTGCAAGGCCAAGGAATACAAGAGCCTCCAAAAGATATCATAAGGAGGTCCCCAAGAAAGGAACAACCAGTGAGTAGAGCACGAAGGAAAGAAAAAAGAACCACCTCCACACATAGAGAAAGAAGTCCCTTTCAAGTATTAGACGAAGTCTACACAATAAAAGAAACAAAAGCCACCAACAACAGACCAAGAGAGACCTCCATCACCTCCACCATTGCCCAAGAAACCTCCATATAGCAAAGAGAGAAAGAAGAAGAAGATGGGCCATCTAGGGATTGGGGAAAGGAGAGCTTCAATAAGAAGTGAATGATTACACTTAAAGTGAACCCACTAGCACACCCCCCCAACATTTAAGAAGAAGCCACCGATTACACTTAAAGTCAAGCCACTAGCACCCCCAATAAAGAAGAAACGAATGGTGGCCAAACCTAGTGTCAAGGCACTTAGGGAAATAAGAACAATGTAGAAACTTATCTCATCAGCTATGCCATAAAGCACCTTTCCAACATGTGGTTTGTGAAATAGCTCAAGACTATATTATTGGGATAAGGTTCACCCCATGTGCACTAGCAGCCATGCAAGAAGTTGAAAATTATTTGCCCTTTTGAAGACACCAACCTAAGTGCCATCCATGCCCTTAGGGTAACAATAAAAGAAAAAAATGCAGTTTGCTAGCCAAGAGAATTTGTGAGATTGTAGCTTAGGATACAGATCAAATAGAGAAGTTTTTTTTATCACTTTATCATTTGTTTACTTTGTAACCCTTTGATTTTAATGGAAGAATTATAATTGCTTTTGGTTTCTTCAAAAATCTATATTTGTACACATTTAATTTGATGTGAAGTATAATTTATGGTCTCACCCTTTGAGGGGGGGAATAACTTAAGCTACCATATCCCCAACTTACTAAGCATGACCAACGTTTTGCCAGTGGGGTGGGGAGTAATTTATTATTTCCCATTAATTTTCTAAATATAATAACAATAGCAGGGTCTATAGAGTCCCTAGTTCAAACTATACTTGAACAAAAGTATACACACACCCCCAACCAATGTGCGATTAGAGCCAATCTAGTAGCTAGCCTACTGGATTGTTGGCTCTAGTGGTGCCATGTTTGTTGGGGGTGTGTTTGCACTTTTTTTGAATATGCTTTGACGTGGGTAACTCTACAGACCTTGTACATGCCCCGGGGATAACAAAAATTAGCTTTAAAAATTAAAAAAATCCCAAACTAGTCTTTGGCTTTGATTGAGTTTTCTTTTTTTACTATTTTTGTGAACCAATAGGCCTTCATACACTCTATTCTCCCTGTGTTGTGCGATATGTATTTAAGGAGAAGCATAAATTTATAGATACATGTAGACATATATATATATATATATATATATATATATATATATATATATAGAGAGAGAGAGAGAGAGAGAGAGAGAGAGAGAGAGAGAGAGAGAGAGAGAGAGAGAGATGTAGACTTGTAGGCTCAATGAGGAGGTCCTATTTTAGAGAAAATATCATTCTCATTCCTAATTAGAATTTCTTATATACTATTACCATTTCTAGTTGAAACCTAACAACCATGTCATTATTCTTCATGGGCAATTGTGGACTCCACGTAGACAATGGAGTGAGGTGGGAGTAAGGTGAAAGAATCCCCCAACATCTCTTTCCCAACTCTTCCACGATTTAACCTGCAACACATATATAAGGCCTATAGACCTCTTGTGAAGCAGCATATGTCAAAAAAAAAGTTTAAATACCCCTGTTGAGATATCGAGCTCATCTAGTGAGGCGGTGGACACTGATGACCCGCCTGGGGGATAGGTCCCACACTTACACCACTGGCATGGTTGGTGAGATCTTGGGTGATATGCGGCTAGTGGGATGACAGGCTGTGTGACAGCCATTCTAGAGACTGGCATAGTTATAGCGCTAGCTCATTTAGTCGGGTTCACACTATAGAGAACCCGTGTATGTATTGGTTGAGTACCTTTCATATTATGTGTACTCTTATTCTTGTATATGGTGTGTTGAGTGTTGAGTAGAGAAGAAGAAGATTTTCAGCCTCTCACCTTGTGTGTTCTCTATTAGGGTTTTGTGAGTGTGTGTGTGCTTGCAAGAGCTCAAGCTCTCTTCCCCCCTGCATCTTTTCATGGTATCAGAGCCTGGTTTGTGCTAAGGGCTGAGTTGCAAGCAAGAGAACCATAGGAAGCAGTACGAGGGTAAGAGCTTCAACTACTCTTCCCTATTTGTGTTGGTGACTACACCCTTGTCGGGAGCTCTACGGGAGGCATCGGCAAACAGTCTCTGATTGAGGAGCTTTCTTCGCGGGAGTAAAGCTATAGGGCAACTATACAGTCCTATCGGACTACGATTTTCGGGCCGAAAACGCGTTTCGGGCGCGTCTGGACATCCGTTTTTTAGAAAGCAGGCGATTTCGAGCACTGCGGGTAAGTCATCGATTCTCTGCAGAACTCTGCTTTAAGAACTGCAGGAAGACAGATTGACTATGCAGACACTGTGGGTGCTGCAAAGAGGTCTACAGTTGCCATTGGGTGTATGTATGCACATTGAAGTCACTGGTTGTGACATTTGAGAGTACTACAGTACCGCTGTGCAGAAAATACAACAGTTTGTGCAGAAAAACCAGAGTGCAGTTTCTGGTAAAAGTGTGTGTTTGGCAAGATGTCAAATGATGGGATAACTCAGATTGTGGCTGAGAAGCTTGACAAGAATAACTTCCATGCTTGGAGGTTCAGGTTGACGAATTTCCTGATGGGAAAAGGCTATTGGGACTACATAGAAGGTGAGCATGAAGAGGCACCAGAGATACCGCCGACTGCTCTACAGATGTGAAAGAGTTTAAAGACTGGAACCAAGGAGCCAGGAAGGTTATGTATTGGCTTTCCATTAGTATACAGGACACCATGATTGGGCACATTCAGGATGCCAAGTCCCCCAAGGAGGCATGGGACACCTTGGTAAAGCTTTATGAAACAAATACCAAGGCACGTAAGATACAGTTGAAGAATGAACTTCATACTGTGGAGAAAAAGAGCATGTCTGTGAATGACTATGCGTTGAAGATAAAGGGTATTGTGGAATCCATTGCGTCTATTGGTGTGTCAGTAGATGATGATGACAAGGTGGAAGTCTGTCTACGTGGTCTCGGTCCACAATACAAGGCGTTCAAGACGTCTATTCAAACTCGAGAAAACATTCCCAACTTTACAGATTTGGTGTCTATGCTGATTATCGAAGAGAAGAACTTGGGTGAAGACCAACAGTCTTCACAAAGCAAAAACAGTTCAGAGCAACAGGCCTTCTACACGAGTTCAGGAAGAGGACGAGGTAGAGGAGGCCGTGGACGCGGTCAAGGAGGTGGCCGAACAGGTAATCAGAATTATGGCCAGCAGAGCAGCAGCAACAACAACAGTCCCAGAATCAACAACAACAACAACACACAGGTGGAAGAGGCAAATTCAGAGGCAGGGGGAGTCAAAGAGGCCGTGGAAATTGGCAAAGGCAATATAATGATGCACGTGAATGCTATTATTATGGTAAGTCTGGACATGTGCAGGTAGAATGTTATAAGAAGCAAGCTGACATGCAAAATGGGAAAGTGCAGCAAAACAACTATGCATCCTCAAGCAGAAATAATGAGGATAATGAAAGGTTGTTTGTTATGCAGCATGTTGTGAATGCCATGTCTGAAAATGTTGATGCAGCACAAAAAGATAATGTATGGTATGTGGATTCAGGCGCTTCGAACCACATGACGAGTCATGGGGAGTGGTTCAAGGAGATGAAAAACTCGGAAAGACCAGGTTTTGTGGAAACAGGGGATGACACTGCTCATCCAATTGCCCACGTTGGAGATGTGCCATTGTCTATGCAGGATGGCAAAGTGAAGTACCTTGCAGATGTACTTCATGTACCAAACATAACAAAGAATCTGGTTTCAGTTGGCCAGATGATTGAGCAGGGTTTGCAGGTTAGGTTTAACCCTAATGGGTGTTATGTCGAAGACTTTAAAGACAAGTGCAGGTTGGTTGCAAAAGGCAACAGAGTGGGCAGAATGTTTACGTCGGATGTAGACATGCCTGAAATGAGTGCTGCGATGTTTGCAAATGGTTCAGGAATTGTTGCAGACACAGACATATGGCATAAAAGAATTGGACAAGTGAATGTGCAGAGATTGAAGTCTATGCAGACAAAAGGAATTGTGACAGGGCTGCCAAAATTTAAAGTGGAAGGTATGCAGAAAATATGTGAAGCATGCCAATTTGGGAAGCAAACAAAGCATGTGTTTCCACGTAACAGATATGTGAGCAGAAATGCACTAGATGTTGTGCATTCAGATGTATGGGGTCCTACGAAGACCATATCTATGGGAGGCTGCAGGTATTATGTGACTTTCATTGATGACCACACAAGGAAAGTGTGGGTATATTTCATGAAGGAGAAGAGTGAGGTATTCACTCACTTTCAGAATTTCACAGTTTTGGTTGAAAGCAAACAGGGAAATATGTCAAGTGCCTAAGGTCAGATGGAGGGGGAGAATACTTCTCCAATGAGTTCTATGAATTTTTGAAGAAGAATGGTATTCGGAGACAGTTTACATGCAGATACACTCCGCAGCAAAATGGAGTTGCTGAGCGAAAAAACAGGCACATTGCTGAGATTGCACAAGCATTGATGGAAGAGAAGAATATGCCGCATTGCTATTGGACACTGAGGCTGTTTCTACAGCAGTATACATCATGAACAGGACTCCAATTGCAGCCATACATGATGTAACTCCAGAGGAGAGGTTTACTGGCAGAAAACCAGATTTGTCTCATCTGAAAGTCTTTGGATGCATTGCATATGTGCATGTGCCAGATGAGCTGAGAACTAAGCTAGACCCGAAAGCTGAAAAATGTGTGTTTATTGGATATTCCCTTGAGCAAAAGGGATACAGGTGTTATAACCCAGCTACACGTTGTCGTGCCATGGCACGTCTATGATGTGAAACCATGCATGTGAGGCCATCAAATACACATCCAGATGCATGGGGTTAAGTGCCATGACGAGTCATTATATGATGCCATGTACATATGTTCATATTGTATATGAAGTTTAATAAGACAAGCTGAGGCTGAGTCAGAATTAGGAGTTTTTTGTATATGAGTATGGAGGATGATGTTTTTGCTGTTACTCAGAGCCCATGGGCAAGTTAGAAGCATCCAGTTATATATGATGGCATGAGGGCATACCAATGCACAAAGGAATGCATTTATGAAGGCATGGAGAAATACTTGAGCAATTGGGGATTCTATAAATCACATGGGCCGATATGATGATTAATAAACTATGAAGATGTCAAGAGAAATGGAGATTTAATGAACATCACAGTGCTGAAGAGTTCATTGAATGTGTGGGAAATGTGGAGATAGAAACCTGCACTTGGACTTCATGATCATCATGTGGAGGTACATGTATCTTATGTATATCTAATGTGGAGATAGAAAACATGGGGCTTGTAAGCATGTCTTCATAGGTGTGAGAATGCCTTGGGAATCTTGTGTTTGTGCCAAAGCAGAGAATTCAAAGTATCATCGGCTAAAATGCCTTATGGGTGAATGTATGTCATGTGGGGGCCAGACAAGAAACTTCTTATAAACCCTCTGGAAGCAACAAAAACACAAAGATCCATGTTGAAGTGTTTGAGGAAATTGTTGTGACCATTAAAAAGAAGGGAATATCATACCTACTAAGGTTATGCCTTGCAATGAGAATTCTAACCTTAATGCTAAGGTTAGAAGAAATATATAATGGGTGGCAGCGTACGTGGAAAAGGGAGAATATTTCTTTTATTTGGAAATTTCTGGAGCGCAGCCTTTGTAATGGGAAACTCCCGCATCAATAGTGGAAAAAGGTGGTAAGGGGGCGGAGTTCTCCGCGGGAAAAAGGAGAAAAGACCAGAGGCGACGGCGGCGAACCAGTGTATGAGGAAATTTTCTGCAGAGTGAATGAACAGCGTCAAAACGACCAGACTTTTTTATTTCAAATATACATAATCTGTATGCGCCTTGTAGGTGTTAGTTTTAGAGGGAATTCTGAGTACTATAGGAAGAGATACTCTTTGTTTTTTCTCATGTTCTTCACCGAACAGCCGGCGACGTGCAATTTGCGAATAATGAAATGATCAAGGGATTCGAAGCACGTTAACTTTCAGTTAAGTGAATTTTCTTTATTTCCTTTAAAATTACTCTCACTTAATACGATTTGAGAGAATCGTATATCTCTTTCTACAAAAAGAATTTGGAAGTGAATAGAGAGACCTTGGGAGAAAGGCTAAAGAATTTGGAGCTCAGAAATTTATGAAAGATACATTGAAGTTGAGGGTAAATGATCTTACTTTCTACTCAAATGGATTTTGGAAATTACGAGTATGTTAAAGCTATGCCAAATGCTATATTTTGCTTGTGAGATGTTAGGATATTAAGGCAGGTTTTCAGGTGATAAAGTACATCTCGAAATAATGGTTTTGAGGGCACTGGATGTAATGGATGTAACTGGCCTCATGTATATTGGAAAAATTGGAAGGCTTTGTTATGCACACATGTGAATGGTTCAAAGGATTTCATGCAATTCTGTGCAATCATCTGAATGAATTCAAGGATGTATTGAGGCAAGTTGACACATGTATTTGTCATTGGAAATAGTGATGTTCAATACTCCTTGGGAAATTTTGTGCGTGAGATTCCTTGCTGGATTTGACATTCACTCTCACAGCTAGAAGTTTCGTACTTTCCTGGTTGTACCGCACCACTTCACGACATAATTTGGTGAACCCGACGTGAAACTGCTGGGGTGAGAGTGTGGTGAAATATACAGGGAAGCTATGGCTGAGAATTCTGAGGGTCAGGGGGTTCATTTTGACCCCGGAGTTATGCAGATGTTTCAAATGTTTACCATGTACATGCAACAGCAACAAGCTGCTGAGAGGGGACAGATTTCCACGACCAAGGCATTACAATCAATTGTGAAAAAGGTAGATCAATTTGATGGGAAGGACATTACAAAGTACCTGCGTAATTATATAAAGGAGATGGAGCTAAACAGGGTGACTGAGGAGGATATGGTTCGAAGTTTCGAGCTGGTATGCGTTCCTGAAATAAGAGAGCGCATAAAAGGATTGCAGACAGCACAGGGTGGCAGAAATTGGGAAGAGTTCAAGCTTGCTTTAAAGGATGAATACTTCATGGAGGATTCTGAGCGAGTGACCAAACGAACTTTCTTGGAATGGGTCACAAAACCTAAAATGGGAATTTCTGCCACAGAATTGCTAAGGGAGTTTGAGAAGCGTTATGCCCAGTTGTCAAGAATAGAGCGTGCAACTTTGGACAGAGAAAAGACAGAGCTCTTCTTACAAGCAGCTGGGAAAGATCTCCAGGAGAAATTGGAAATCCTCCTTGAGGATAAGGATACAGAGCAGGGATTAAAGAGTGATTGGAATGATGTTGAGGATGCAGTCACTATGTTAGCAAAGCGGCAGCGGAGGAGGGATAAAATGGTGATGGGCTCTGCACCCCCCATAGCTGCTGTTACCCCTGAGAATCTACCCAAACCAGCTGCTACAATTCCCAAGGTAGATGGGCCGATGGATGAGCTTATCAAGGGTATGCGTGACTTAAAATTGAAGATGTCCAGGATTGAAGAAAAAGGTCTACCATTGGGGCAGGCTTCTATGCAAAGGCCTCAAACCAAAGAAGGGTTTACATATAGATGCATATGGTGTGATGACCCAGAGCATGCAAAGAAGGACTGTACTAGCTATAAAGAAGCTCTTAAAAATCAACTTGTGTTTTTCAAAGATGGGAAAATCCATCTTACAGAGACTGGTCTTCCATTGAGTACAAACTTTGGGAAAGGAGGGATGAAAAAGCTGGTAGAGGATATGGCTGCTAGTCATGCCATTTCTATGGTTGAGGCAGCAACCTATGGATTAAAGGTTGGTCAATTAAAGCAGGGACTTGAGAATGATGAGGATTATGAGAATGAGGATTTTTGGCCATCAACAATGGAATTAATTGCATCAAAGAAAGTGTCAAAGCAAGCTTTGCATGAGGCAGGTGATTGTATACGTCTTGAGACTGGCTGGGAGGAGCCTGTGGATTCTTTATCCATTCATGCCTATATTGCCAAATGCCAAAATAATGAGGCACAGGTAGAGGAGAAGCGAAAAAGGGAAAATGAGGAAGGAGGGCCATCAAAAAGAGTTACACGTGGAAGTGAAAAGAAGGATCCTGGGCCATCACATATGCCTCCACAGCATAGCAGACCTCCACAGGATGTTTCAATGGAAGAAGTGCCACCAAAAATGAAGGAGAAGGGTAAAGGGAAAAGTCCACTCTACAAGCTTCAATCTGATATTGAAGTTGCAACAGATCTCAAAAAGGTACTTGAAGAAAGGATTCTAAACAGCAGAGTGGAATTCACACTGGGGGAAGTCTTGGGGATTGCAAAGAAAGAATTTCATGATGAGATAATTGATATTATACGAAGAAAAAGGCAGTCCATAATTGAATCTATTCCATCACAAGGGGAGGCAAGCACTTCCAAGACTCATGGAGTACAGGTACAGAAAAAGGAAGAGAGAGAAAATGTGGTGGAATGTAATCACTCTGCTGATGGGGCACGACAAGTGCGCTTTGTGGAAGAGGATGATGAAAAAGAAGTTCTTACAAAGAGTCATTACTCCAGGAGCCATTGGGCAAGAGCAACCACTGAAACCCTTGTAAAGATAGGTGATTTGGAAGAGCCATATGTCGCTCTAATTGATCATGGGTCTGAAATAAATCTTATGGCTAAAAATCTCTACAACAAATGTAAGTGGCCAATGGATGTGGATCATGGGTGGATGATTAAAGCAGCTAATAATTCATCTGGAGAGCTTTATGCAGCATGTCCAAATGTAAGGGTAACTATAGGGGATGTGAAGGATGATCAGAATTTCTTTGTTCAGGAGATGTCATCGTATCCCCTCATTCTTGGGCAACCCTACATTACAGCTGTAAGGATGGAAACAAAGGTTTTGGATGATGGTTCAGCTTATGCAAGAATAAGGAGTAAAGATGGCAAAAAAGCTGTTCAGTTTTTGACAGTTTGCATTAATCATGAAAGGAATCGTGAATCTCTTCGGGCACAGTCACTCCCAAAGATAAACAGAGAGTTTATGAATTACAGGGAGATGAGGGATTTTGGCCAGGTGCCATTGTAAAGCGGGATTCCAATGGTACAAGGGGAAATGAGTTCTCGCAGGACTCAATCAATGTAAATAGTTTTTCAGCAAATTTTCAGGGATTCTCCAGCTATGGGTCACTGGTTTTTGTAAAAAGCAAGGATTTAAAGCGTGGCATGCAAAAACATATACAAAATGAACAAAAAAGTTTTGAGCAGTGTGGTCTTTTGGAGAAGAATGAGTTTATTTCAGGGGTGCTTGATGAGGTGTCATTTATAGATACTATGGATGTGCTTTTTGATATGGGAAGAGCATGCTTACAGGGTGGAAATGAAATGATAAAGGTGTCATCTGTGGAGATGTATGATATAATCCAGGAATTTGAGGGGGTGGAATGTAAAAACATGAATTGTGAGATGGATGCTCATGTTGATACAAAGTACAAAACGGTTGCAAAGAAAGTGAAACCAGTTGCCTTGCCCTTGCCACCAGGAAGCAAGGAGAAGATAGATGAAGCTTCTATGCAGCCAAATCTTAGAGATCCGAAGAAAATTGGGCATAAATTTACTCAAGAAACTCTGAAAGAGCTGAAGATTGGTGAGAGGGATTTTCTGTTGCCAGTTGAAAGGGAATGCTTTGAGGAGATGCTTGTAAAACATGGGAAAGCTTTTGCCTTTCAGCCGCATGAGATAGGTTGTGTTGATCCAAGTGTAACAGCACCAATGGTGATCTTTACTGTTCCACATGTGCCCTGGAACCTGCGGCCAATTCCTGTACCAAAGGCTCTCTTGCCAAAGTTGATGGAATTACTAAAGGAAAAGATCAGGATGGGAATCTTGGAGCCTTCATGTGCCCCATATTCCAACAGATGGTTTACTGTACCAAAGAAAAATGGGACATTGCGCTTTATTCAAGACATGCAACCTGTAAACAAAGTCACAATCAGGAATGTGGGAGCAGGTCCAATTGTGGATGAGTTTGCAGAAGCATTTGCAGGGAAAGCTATATACTCTATGGGTGATCTGTATTCGGGATATGATCAGTTCCAGCTGGATATACAAAGCAGGGACTTGACCACAATGAGAACTCCTTTGGGATTAGTAAGGATGTGTACCTTACCACAGGGAGCCACTAACTCGGTGGCACATATGATGAATGGAATGAATAAAGTCTTACGGGACTTCATACCACAAAAAACTATGCCATTTTTGGATGATGTACCAATAAAGGGCTGTGATGAGAAATGTGAAAAAGAATATCTTATTGGGGCATCTGTGCTTGTGGAAACTGATTGCTTGCCACTTCTTGGGATGATAGCAAGTTGTACCACTCCAGATATTGCTATGCTTAGGTGGATTGCTTATATCAAGTCACTAAACCCTGAGTTTGAGCATATTGCGGGAAAAGATAATCCAGTTGCAGATATGCTATCAAGAGCTAGGTATGAAGATGAGAAAGAGATGATTAGTGACATTGATGATGTGGGTACAAAGTTCTATACTACAGCATATGCAAAAGGAGATCATATTTGCCTATCAAATGCACTTGAGTCTTTTATTGAGGAAATATATGAAGGAGATTGGTTGCTTATTGGTCAATATTTGAGCACTCTAACAAGGCAAGAAAATTGGTCTGACTCAGAATTTAAGAGGATCCGCAGAAAAGCATATGGTTACTTTCTAAGGATGGGTATCTCTGGAAGCATCCTAAGCAGAGGAATGCTATGCCACAGAGAGTTATATGTGATAAAGAGACTCAAGGAAAGCTTGTGAAAGAATTCCATGAGAGTCTCTGGGCTGGACATAGAAGCGTATGGGCCACCTTTACCAAAATAAAGGAAAAATATTGGTGGAGAGGAATGTACAAGGATATTTCCCAATATGTGGAAACATGCATAGTATGCCAAATGTATTCAAATGTGCGGCATCGTGATGGCTTGCAACCAACCTACCCACCTGCCATGCACTACAAATGGGTAGTGGATCTAGTTACAATGCCTTTGGGAATTTGGCAGATGCCGTATATAGCACTTGCAAGAGAAGATTTGACAAATCAGGTAGAAGGGCGTGCTCTTAGAACAAAGAGTACGGAAACAGTATGCAAATTTCTCTTGGAAGATGTGATTTGCCGATATGGTTGTGTTGGGAAAATAACAGCTGATAGGGGTGAGCTAGATGTTGAAGAAGCAAGGGAATTCTTCTCTAGAATTGGTATCAAACTGTCTCTAACATGTGCTTACAATCCTGAGGGCAATGGGAAAAGTGAGCGAGGGCATCCTCCAATCATTAAAGCTTTGGCTAAGGCATGCAGAGAAAGGATGAGAGAGTGGCCAAAGCTGCTACCATATGCCTTGTGGGCTGACCGTACAACTCATAGCTCAGTGACAGGATATATGCCTGCAGAATTAATGTATGGTCAGAAGCCAGTGATGCCAGTTGAAGAAGTAATCCTAACTTGGAATGTATTGCCCTGGGTGGAAGGATTGAGCAGAGATGACCTCCTTGCATTGCGAATAAGACAGTTGGAGAGGAGGCCTGAAGATGTAGAGCTTGCTAGAGCTCGCTTGAAAGATGCAAGGCTGAAAAATAAAGAAAGATTTGATAGTAGACACAGACTCCGGCCAAAACCTATTGAAGAAGGTGATTGGGTTCTAATGTATGATAGTAGCCTTGACAACCAATTCACTGTTCAAAGAAAATTTGCAAAAAGATGGTTTGGCCCTTACATTGTCAAGCATGTGCATGGAAATGCCACGTATACTCTGTGTGAGCTTGATGGAACAGAAGTAAAGAATCTTGTGGCTGGCAAAAGAATCAAGATATTTAAAAGAAGGCATGATAATGATCCTTTTGATTCACAAGAGATTCAGGATGAGAAGCTTGACAGTGGTAGTATGGATATGATTGAAGAGGAAGAGGATAATCTTCCTGGAACTGCAGAAGATGAAGACGACATTCAGCTATATGTGGACCTTGATGATGATTTGGCACATACCAGAGGATGTGCAGGTTTAGAGGGGGTGGATGTCGTGCCATGGCACGTCTATGATGTGAAACCATGCATGTGAGGCCATCAAATACACATCCAGATGCATGGGGTTAAGTGCCATGACGAGTCATTATATGATGCCATGTACATATGTTCATATTGTATATGAAGTTTAATAAGACAAGCTGAGGCTGAGTCAGAATTAGGAGTTTTTTGTATATGAGTATGGAGGATGATGTTTTTGCTGTTACTCAGAGCCCATGGGCAAGTTAGAAGCATCCAGTTATATATGATGGCATGAGGGCATACCAATGCACAAAGGAATGCATTTATGAAGGCATGGAGAAATACTTGAGCAATTGGGGATTCTATAAATCACATGGGCCGATATGATGATTAATAAACTATGAAGATGTCAAGAGAAATGGAGATTTAATGAACATCACAGTGCTGAAGAGTTCATTGAATGTGTGGGAAATGTGGAGATAGAAACCTGCACTTGGACTTCATGGATCATCATGTGGAGGTACATGTATCTTATGTATATCTAATGTGGAGATAGAAAACATGGGGCTTGTAAGCATGTCTTCATAGGTGTGAGAATGCCTTGGGAATCTTGTGTTTGTGCCAAAGCAGAGAATTCAAAGTATCATCGGCTAAAATGCCTTATGGGTGAATGTATGTCATGTGGGGGCCAGACAAGAAACTTCTTATAAACCCTCTGGAAGCAACAAAAACACAAAGATCCATGTTGAAGTGTTTGAGGAAATTGTTGTGACCATTAAAAAGAAGGGAATATCATACCTACTAAGGTTATGCCTTGCAATGAGAATTCTAACCTTAATGCTAAGGTTAGAAGAAATATATAATGGGTGGCAGCGTACGTGGAAAAGGGAGAATATTTCTTTTATTTGGAAATTTCTGGAGCGCAGCCTTTGTAATGGGAAACTCCCGCATCAATAGTGGAAAAAGGTGGTAAGGGGGCGGAGTTCTCCGCGGGAAAAAGGAGAAAAGACCAGAGGCGACGGCGGCGAACCAGTGTATGAGGAAATTTTCTGCAGAGTGAATGAACAGCGTCAAAATGACCAGACTTTTTTATTTCAAATATACATAATCTGTATGCGCCTTGTAGGTGTTAGTTTTAGAGGGAATTCTGAGTACTATAGGAAGAGATACTCTTTGTTTTTTCTCATGTTCTTCACCGAACAGCCGGCGACGTGCAATTTGCGAATAATGAAATGATCAAGGGATTCGAAGCACGTTAACTTTCAGTTAAGTGAATTTTCTTTATTTCCTTTAAAATTACTCTCACTTAATACGATTTGAGAGAATCGTATATCTCTTTCTACAAAAAGAATTTGGAAGTGAATAGAGAGACCTTGGGAGAAAGGCTAAAGAATTTGGAGCTCAGAAATTTATGAAAGATACATTGAAGTTGAGGGTAAATGATCTTACTTTCTACTCAAATGGATTTTGGAAATTACGAGTATGTTAAAGCTATGCCAAATGCTATATTTTGCTTGTGAGATGTTAGGATATTAAGGCAGGTTTTCAGGTGATAAAGTACATCTCGAAATAATGGTTTTGAGGGCACTGGATGTAATGGATGTAACTGGCCTCATGTATATTGGAAAAATTGGAAGGCTTTGTTATGCACACATGTGAATGGTTCAAAGGATTTCATGCAATTCTGTGCAATCATCTGAATGAATTCAAGGATGTATTGAGGCAAGTTGACACATGTATTTGTCATTGGAAATAGTGATGTTCAATACTCCTTGGGAAATTTTGTGCGTGAGATTCCTTGCTGGATTTGACATTCACTCTCACAGCTAGAAGTTTCGTACTTTCCTGGCTGTACCGCACCACTTCACGACAACGTGAGCTGAGGGTAAGCAAGGAGTTGTGTTTGATGAGATGAGCAGCTGGTATGTTGCTGGAAAAGAAGCTGTTGGTGAGTGGAAGTGTGGTTGCACAGAATGCAGGTCAACAATCACAGTCTTTGAGTGGACCAGGAGAGTCCTCATCTAGTGGGTCTATTGATAGACCATGGAGTGGCAGGCTGCGTCATAATACCCATCCTACAAATGTGATTAGTACATCACGTAAAGGAAAAGAGAAAGTGGTTGAGCCCCTTGGTATGCCTGACATTTCTGCAGGGCATTCTCATGTTGATGGAGAGTCTAGTGGCTCAGATATGAGCCTTGATGAGGCGCTTGGGATCCCAGCTATGAGAACACCTGGTGTAAAGAAGGCTATGGAAGCCATGAATGAAAAGCTACAAAGATCTGGGAGAGTGAGAAATCCTGTGCAGAGATTTACCTATGATGGTTATGTGGCACATCACTATGCATATATGGCAAAGGTTGTGCAGGTTGTTGAGCCCACATGCATTGATGAGGCTGTTGGAAATGTGTGTTGGGAGAAAGCTATGGATGAGGAGATGGATGCACTATATGGAAATGAAACTTGGGATTTAGTGCAATTGCCTGAAGGCAAGAAAGCCATTGGATGCAAGTGGGTGTACAAAGTTGGGAGAAATGTGTGTTGGGAGAAAGCTATGGATGAGGAGATAGATGCACTATATGGAAATGAAACTTGGGATTTAGTGCAATTGCCTGAAGGCAAGAAAGCCATTGGATGCAAGTGGGTGTACAAAGTTAAACATAACAGTGATGGAAGCATAAACCGGTACAAGGCTAGATTGGTAGCCAAAGGATATGCGCAGACATATGGGATTGATTATGAGGAAACTTTCAGCCCAGTTGCCAAGATGGCAACGGTGAGAGTTATGATAGCATTGGCTGCGTCAAAGCAATGGTCTTTACATCAGATGGATGTAAAAAATGCATTCTTGCATGGGGATTTGCAAGAAGAGGTGTATATGTTGCAGCCACTTGGTTATGAGGATGTGGGTCACCCCGAGCATGTTTGCAGGTTGACGAAATCCTTGTATGGCTTAAAGCAAACACCAAGAGCATGGTTTGACAAGATTTCTGAATATCTTGTCACTATTGGCTTTCATGTAGCCAATGCAGATTTCTCGCTGTATGTGAGACATGGTGATAGAGGAGTTGTGCTTGTTGTCATCTATGTGGATGACTTGATCATTACGGGGGACCATGATGCAGAGATCTTTGATGTAAAGATCTTGCTAAGATAGAAGTTTGAGATGAAGGATCTGGGGGAGCTCAAATATTTCTTGGGGATTGAGGTGATTAGGTCACCACATGGTATTGGATTACTGTAGAGACAGTATGGCTTGGACATGTTGTCCAAGTATGGTATGACAGGCTGTAAGCCTATTTCTGTGCCATTGGATTAGAATGGCAAGTTGAGTGCAGATTCAGGAGAGATCTTGGAGGATCCTACTATGTACAGGCGCATAGTAGGAAGCTTGATCTATATGACGATCACCAGACCAGATTTGAGCTATGCTGTTGGGTTGGTGAGTCAGTTTATGCAGGTTCCACGGAAACCGCATTTGGATGCAGTGAGACGCATACTGAGGTATGTGAAGTCTACTTTGCATTGTGGACTATTCTATGAGACTGGGACAGAGATATGTGTACATGGGTACACAGATGCTGATTGGGCTGGTAGTATCTCAGACAGAAGATCTACCAGTGGCTTTATGTTTTCTTTGGGGAGTGCTGCTGTGACTTGGAGCAGCAAGAAGCAGCCTACGGTTGCTCTATCGAGTACGGAGGCCGAGTACAGAGGAGCTGCTATGGCAGCATGTGAGGTAGCTTGGTTGAGAAAGCTACTTGCAGATTTGGGTCTATCAGTGGATAGACAAGTTGTCATTTTTTGTAACAACATTAGCAGTATACAGTTGGCCAGGAACCCAGTCTTTCATGCTCGTACGAAGCACATAGAGGTCCACTACCACTTTGTCAGAGAGAAGGTCTTGGCAGGAGATCTTGACCTTGTTTATGTCAGCACAGAGGATCAGGTAGCTGACATCTTCACCAAAGCATTAGGTACAGAGAAGCTCCACAGATTCAGGGCTTCGCTTGGTGTACATGAGATGGAGTTGAGCTCGAGTGGGAGTGTTGAGATATCGAGCTCATCTAGTGAGGCAGTGGACACTGATGACCCGCCTGGGGGATAGGTCCCACACTTACACCACTGGCATGGTTGGTGAGATCTTGGGTGATATGCGGCCAGTGGGATGACAGGCTGTGTGACAACCATTCTAGAGACTGGCATAGTTATAGCGCCAGCTCATTTAGTCGGGTTCACACTATAGAGAACCCGTGTATGTATTGGTTGAGTACCTTTCATATTATGTGTACTCTTATTCTTGTATATGGTGTGTTGAGTGTTGAGTAGAAGAAGATTTTCAGCCTCTCACCTTGTGTGTTCTCTATTAGGGTTTTGTGAGTGTGTGTGTGCTTGCAAGAGCTCAAGCTCTCTTCCCCCCTGCATCTTTTCACCCCTCCAATCAACACAAAGTGATCAAGGCCTTTTCGAGCTAGAATGGCCCTGGTTGCTCTGTATATGTTGGGGGTGTGTTTGCATTATTTTTTTGTATGGTTTGACTTGAGTGACTCTACACTAATGCGTAATATAATGTTAAGGCATAATGAGAGAGAGAGAGAGAGAGAGAGAGAGAGAGATGCATGTAAACTTGTAAGCTCAATGGGGAGACTCACTCTCTTGTTGTCACTCAAGGAATTACATTTTTTGACGAAAGATCCTGATGCACGTACATGTGCCAGACCTTCACTCCCTATTGAGCCAGTGGTTTGAATGGTTTCACAAAATCCAAGCCTCACTTTTAGAATGACTCAAGAGGCAAGCAGATGGAAAATATGATTCCCATTCCTAGTTAAAATTTATTATGTATTGTTGCCATTTCTAATTGAAACCTAGCAACCACATGTTAACCCTACTTTGGGCTAATGAAACATCTCTTCTCCACACAGGATAAATGTCTTATAATAATGTTATATTATGAGAAAAGTTGGCCGATCACCAATCTCACTACAAGAATTTGGGTGTGTAAGTGTGAATAAGGACCAGATGTATATAAGTGCCTTTTTCTCGTAATCAAGGGACAATCCCCCTTTGTGCTAATTGAGTCTTGTTATCTACTTGATTTCTTATGCTCTAGTCTTGTAGGGGAGAGTTGAAAGTAGTATGCATGATTCTTAGTGCATGTGCCTCTTGTCCATTATATGAGAGTGAGCAAGAGTGAGATCCCTTGAAGATGTATGCATAGCTCCTTTATGGTGATAACTAGGAGTGGAATTCAGAGGAGAAGAAGCTAGCACCAACTCGTGGAGCAGCTTGGAGTCTTTGAGAGAGACGAGCTCATGAATCAGCAAATCCCCACGCGAGAGGTTAAGGTAAGCATGACTTGATGTTTGAGAAATCTCACAAAAGGGTGTGCAAGCCATAATATTTTTGGAACCGCTATTGGGGAAGCAATCCGTTCTTTTTCTAGTACGTTTTCTCAGTCCCCACTACCCATCTCAGGCCTCTTCCCTAGAAACATGGCTTCTTGAAGCAATGCGTATGGTAGATAAGTGGATAAGGTTGGAGAAGGAAGGAGAAAGAGGAGAAAACCAGCAATTTTTCCACTTTTTGTTGTTTTTTATTTCTATGTAGTAAACAAGGTAAGAAAACCATTAAAAATCATCATTTGCATTCATTTATACATTGCAAGACTACAAGATCACACATGTTCATGAAAGAATCGCCCCATATTTTGCACTTCTTTAAAAAACTAAAAATTGGAAAAAATAGGAGCCATTGGTTCCCATTGCATACTTCCCCATTAAATTCAAAATGCATGGATCCATGCTAGATCATTTGAGGAGGAAATACTCAAATTTACACCCCCAAAAAGAAGCTAAAAATCAAAACCTACACAATCATGGTTGTGATTCTATTTCTTGCAGAATCACGTCCATGACTTGTGATCATGATAATGATTCCCCATAAATCATTGGTGTCAAAGTTGACTAGTGATTACCTCTAAATTTTCTAACACAATAAACCACTCGCCATTGCGGGCTGACATCATTATCCTATCTTATCTACAGCATGTCGTGCTAGGAAGCCATGATCCCATTGCATGATCATGGTTGTGACTAAAAATTACATCAGAGATGTCATGACTAGGTAGCCATGCTCCTGTTGCATAATCAAGTCACATCATGGTCATGAGATTGACAATCACATTAAAGATGCGCGGTGACTAGGTAGTCATGATCCCGTTGCATGATCACGGCTTTGAGATTGATAATCACACCTATTAAAATTCAAAGGAAGGGGTAGTGATGAGGTCAAAGCTAGGGTAAATGTTCCATCTAGGTGCAACGTGAATTTTGCCTGATATACAATTACATGCACTTGAGATCAGGGCAAGTAGTTGGTGACAACATCTCCACAGACAATAGTGCATCTAATCATCAAGGATCCTCTCATCAATACAACTTTGGGTATATCTGATCATCCATGAGCACTTGTTTTAGCATATATGGTTTAAGGAGACGTAACTCCATTAAAACATCAATTAGCAAGGATTCCTTGGAGTCCCCCCACAATGAGGAGGAGGCAATCTGAGGCTGAGATGCCTCATCTCCAATTATATCTAGAAATCTCTTTAAAGTAACATAGGGAATGCTAGGGATTCCTATCGAATCACACATGGATGCTAGTAAAGCTGGCTTTAGCGTCAACCAATGGGTAATGAAAGGGAAACTCAAGTCTAGGGGCTGGTGGTCAATTAGCATCTCCTACTACTTTAACATTCCAAGAGCTTAGGGGGTTGACACCCACCACACCTAGGATCAAAAGAGACACCATAGGTTATCAAAGAGCAGGGAGGATGTTCTTCCCCCACCATTAAAGAAATGGACCTAAAGAATCAACTACAAGAGGCCCAATTACAAATATAGGTCATGGAATGAGAAAGGCTACAATTGGAACTCAAAAGGGAAATGGTGGAAAGATGGCCACGTATTGATCCAACAAGATAACAGAGAAAGGGTGCGACCTAGTTTGGATAGGGATCAAATATATCGGCTCAAAGCATAAGAATCCATTGAGGAGGGATGTGAGGAGGGATGTGATGCTACCTATGGAATGCATCCTTGAAGAACCTCAAGAGAGTATAGACATGATTGCATATATAGTCACAATAGCAAATCTAGGGGGTAAATCTTTAGATGAGACTGAGGAACAAACCTACACAAGGGCTGAAGTTGATGCCACACTTAGAAACCCCTCAGTCATGTACTACATGTGTGGACTACGTGAGAAATATAATTATACCTAATCATGATAAGATAACAAGTCCTAATCTTAAGGACTATAGGGGGCTTGGTGGTGGCCATACCCCCATTGTCATGAACCTTGCATTGTTACATCATGAAGAAACCCATGGTGGACTTGGAAGAAGGAGAGGTGCAAGACTCTTGAGAAGGGCGGTGTCGGGAATCTTACAGAAATGTAAGACCACCCCCATGTGTAGTAGTCATAACAACCATGGTGGACTTGGAAGAAGGAGAGGTGCAAGACTCTTGAGAAGGGCGGTGTCGGGAATCTTACAGAAATGTAAGACCACCCCCATGTGTAGTAGTCATAACAACCACGATTTATTGAGGATGGTTGAAGAAATAGAGAGGGGGGTTGGTAGGGAGTTGGGTATGGCTCTCCCACCTCTGAGAGTTTCACATGCTAAACTGCAACATATGGCACAACTCATGCAAAAATTTACAAAGGTGATGGCAATGCCATATAACACCTTGAAATTTTCAAATCATTATGTGAAACGTGTGGACCTATGAGCAACTAAACGAAAAAATGTGCCTTTTCCTTAACATTGAATGGACAGGCATACAATGGCATCAATCTCTTAAGCCTAAGGATAAAGTTAATTTCACTATGCTTCAAAATGTGTTTATACAAAGTTTTGCATGGAATAGTGAGAGCCTCGTAGCTCAACTATACGAGGAAGAACATTCATGAATCAATGAGAGATTATGTCTCTCAATTAAAGAATATCAACTCTAGGCATAAAATTAGAGAAAGATTACCTGTTACCTTGCTTTCAAAGAGGGATACGAGATTCAAAAATGCATGATTACCTCCAAGCTAGCAACTTGTTGTAAGCCCATCGATTTTGAGGATAACATGTTGGAACTACCCGGACTGGATCCATAATCTCAACTATGACGTCGCAAGCCTCAAGCCAGCTTAAGCTGACTTAGCAATTTAGAAAAGGTGGGAAAATAGACTAAAAGTCAGATTGTTGATGAACTTAGCACTACATTTGTTATAAGAATATATTTTAAGTCCTCTTTAAGAATATTATTTTCCCCTCTTGAGTAATTTGGGGATGCCTAGTTTACTCTTGCGTCATGCCGGCTAGGTTAATATCATGGGTGACACCACTATAAATATTAATACGTGCGGTATATGGCGTATGCTTAGGGCCATCTATGATTATTTCAGTTAGGTTTGTGCGGCAGGGTGATTCCTGGGGTACTTATGCCTGGTAGTCATGAGTTGGTTATGGTTTGTGCCTGTTTAATATTTGTGGGATTAATTTAATTATTAATTGGGCTTATATTTTTAGGTGATGAAGATTATGAGGATTGATGAATAATGTTGAGGAGAATGTTTCTTATGAGCATCATATTTATTTTTACAAGCGTAGCTTGTAACCTTAGTAGTTGATTTTTCTATTTTGATACATTGGGAAAAATACATTTATAATGTTGAATTTATTAAAGCCTAAAGGCTTTACCCTAGCCCCAATTTTTTGGGACACTCTATTTTTGTTGAGGAAGAGTGTCGTGCTCTCTAAAAGCACACTTTGTATATTTTTGGGGGCTATGGCCTATTTTTGATGAAAGCTAATAAAAATACTCTTATGTGGGGGAAGGCCACGCACAACCGAGGGGGGGGGGAAATTGCACCCAGCCTGGTGTTGATTGTGTTGATGGTGATGTTTTTCTTTCTCTTGCCTTATGTTTAGTTATGTGCTTTTAATTTTCAATTTAATTCAAGTAGTTGTTTGAATATTTGATATATTTTATGAGTTTTTGATTATTCTCTTCAAGAAGATTAAAGGGTCCCGTTTCAGTGGTATTAGAGCTTTGGTGGGTGTAATTTAATTTTCTTGAAGGCCGTCAAAAGAGATGAAAGAGACAAAAAAAATAGAGATGATTTGGGTAATTTTCTTGAATTTAAATGAAAGAAGAACACGTTTAGGGATTTTTGTTTATGTATGGATGAAATAAAGCTTATTTTTAACCATTGGGTAATCAATCTCCATCAGTCTATTGCCGAAAGGGTAAAACTAGGTGGAAAACCATTAGTGGGTTTTCCAAAACCATAAAACCACCTTCCTCTTCACTAATCCTCTTCTTAATCTGTTCGTACGGATTGAAAGAGCAAGCAGAGGAGCATGGAGGGTCATAGCATGATTGCTAAACCAATAAGACTGTCTGAATTCTATAATCAAGGATGGGAGGTGATGGATTTTTCTTAATTTCTCTCAATTAGGAAAAGCGCATCTCTCTCTGTGAGAAATGAGTAAAAGCCATATATATATATATATATAATTTCCAATCTCTCTCTCTCTCTCTCCCTCCTTCATACCCCGGCGGCGGTGACCGCTGCGAATTTAGGGAGGGGAGGAATTTTCAGATTTGCGCAAAAACCCAGGAGGCGTAGAATTTTTTTTTCTCCTCTCTCCATCCTGCCGCCGCCGCCGGCGGCGGCCGGCGAGCGCTGCGAATTCAGGGGGGAGGAATTTTTTTTAGACCCGATTTGCTTATTGAGGCTTAAAACTTTGTTATTACAAAGCTTATGTTAGCTAAAAGCTTTATTAAGCTTATTAATTAGCATAAAAGCTTCATAGATTTAAATATATATATATATATATATATTTTTAGGCTTTTGACTAAGCTTTAAAATCTTTCAAATAAGCTTAAAGCTTTACAAATGAGATCAATAAAATGTTTTACAAAGAAAATATTTTTTGACTATTCCCATCATATTTTATGGAAAAGAATCTCATGTACATATAGTTAGTTTAGATTTCTTCTACAGATTTTTAGAATTTACCTCAAGTGAAATTTTGAGACTTTAGTCAAATTCTTGTGAATAATGTTGTTTTCTAAATCCTCATGTAGTACGAATAATATAAACAACTTGTTAGTGAAGATATCATTAAAATGTTGCTTTAACCTATGGCTAGTTTTCTAATTTTAAAGGGTACATGGATTATTTCTTGAAAAATTTTGCATTTGTGTATTGAGCTAACTTTGCAGGACTCACATCTAGCTCGACGTCCCATATGAGATAAGAAACCCTATCTTTTCTATTGTTTTAAATTTTTCCTATTCCTTTTCATTGTCAGGAAATGGTTGAATATCCGCAGCACCGTCGTACTATTCAGGAACAACTTGATTCTCTCCATATTCTTTTGAATCAAGAACGAGAGCATCGGGACAACTTTCAAAGAAAGATTGAACGACGTCTGTCTAAAATGAATAAATATATTAAGAAGAAAGTTAAAACTGTGGAAGTATCTGACATGCATAGCCCGACCAATGACATCATATCCAAGCTATCTATTGTCAAGTGTTTCAGGTGTAAGATGATGGGACGTTATGCTAAATCTTGCCCAACTAAAAAGAAGAACCAAATTGCACCAAAGGACATGCTTGACATCGAAGAGGTTAACGCACTCGACACATTAACCAAAGGTGGAGGTATGTGTTAAAAATTATTTATTGTATACAATTTCTTGTTTGCTTTTGTATCTGTTTTCTGAATATTCTTTCCTTCTAGACCTAGTTAGAAAATTTTAGCTACTGAAAAGAATTTTAGAAACCATCACCTAACTAGAAAGATCGAGACAAGATTAGCAAAAGTTATCTTCAAGATCTAGTTGCCCAAATTCAAGCAAAAATGATTGCTAGACATTTCATAGAAGATTAAGACCAATTTGAAGATTCAAGAACCAAGCAAGTTTCTCCAGTCTTTAATTCAAGTTATCAATTGCTTCACCATCAAATTTAGTGATGATGAGAAAAGTAAAGAAATAGCTCTCAAGTGACTAGAAACCAAGCTTAAGTTGTATACCAGTCACAATTACGAAGTTTATACCAATTCAAGTAAAGTTTTGTCTAAATTTTCAAGTGTTCTAGTTTAAGATCTATCCAAGTAGTATAAGATTCTTTCTAGACCACGAATTGTTCTAAGTCAAAGATATATTCAACCACAAGATTTAACCCCTTAAGAACAAGATTTATTCAAGAATTGCAATTATGATTAATTAAAGACTAATCTCTCAATTTTCGTCCATTCAAGTATTTTTAATCTAAGCCAAGATTCATTACTAGTATATCAAGTTCTTGCTATCAACTAGGGTGCAAGATGTCTATTTTTCTTCAAGTTCTGATTTCAAGTTTAAGATTAAGCTTAAGATCAAGACCTCCTTTAGATTTCATTGTTTACAAGTAAGATTCACAAACTCAAGATTCACAAACTCAAGAATTATAAACCTATTCAAAGATTATAATTTTTGAATTTAGTTAGACAATTACAAGATTAAGATCAAGAACAAATCCCCAAAATTTATCAAGTTATTGACAGTAATGTAAGTGATTATTTTTCAATCTTAAGTTGATAAGAATTTCCATTTCGACCTAATTCATTTTTGGAATAAGACATGTAGTCTAATTTTGAGGATAGAGAAAAGTTATGTCAGAATGAAAGTTTCAGACTCCGTCTCAAACTTCTGTTCTTAAGGTAGTGTCGTGTAGAATTAATCTTTCACATGGCTACGTAGACTAGACGTATCTGTGTCAGGTACCTCTGTGGTATGGGACACTTAGATCCCTTTTACATACGTTCACTTGTTTGGTTTTATTTTCAAAAAAAAAATTGTTTGATGTGATGATCTTGTCCTCCATTTGTGCCATGAAGCCATCCACTCATTGATTGTGCAACTGAGGACAGTTGATTCCCAACAGGGGAGACTGTTATGATCCATGTTAACCAAATATCTTTTGACATTAAAAAACCATCCTCAAGAAGATGCAAAATGGATGCCCGAGAGATTTTTCCGACCTTATCCTGAGATCCTTCATTCTTTTCAAACCCAGCAAACCTGCAATTGAGGGCAATTGCAAACTCAAGCAAGAGGGATGTTATGAGAATATATTTTAAGTCCTCTTTAAGAATATTATTTTCCCCTCTTGAGTAATTTGGGGACGCCTAGGTTACTCTTGCATTATGCCGGCTAGGTTAATATCGTGGGTGACACCACTATAAATATTAATACGTGCAGTATATAACATATGCTTGGGGCCATCTATGATTATTTCAGTTAGGTTTGTGCAGCAGGGTGATTCCTGGGGTACTTACGCCTGGTAGTCATGAGTTGGTTATGGTTTGTGCTTGTTTAATATTTGTGGGATTAATTTAATTATTAATTGGGCTTATATTTTCAGGTGATGAAGATTATGAGGATTGATGTGAATAATGTTGAGGAGAATGTTTCTTATGAGCATCACATTTATTTTTACAAGCGTAGCTTGTAACCTTAGTAGTTGATTTTTCCATTTTGATACATTGAAAAAAATACATTTATAATGTTGAATTTATTAAAGCCTAAAGGCTTTACCCTAGCCCCAATTTTTGGGACACTCTATTTTTGTTGAGGAAGAGTGTCGTGCTCTCTAAAAGCACACTTTGTATATTTTTGGGGGCTATGGCCTATTTTTGATGAAAGCTAATAAAAATACTCTTGTGTGGGGAAAGGCCACGCACAAGGGGGGGGGGAATTTGCACCCAGCCTGGTGTTGATTGTGTTGATGGTGATGTTTTTCTTTCTCTTGCCTTATGTTTAGTTATGTGCTTTTAATTTTCAATTTAATTAAAGTAGTTGTTTTAATATTTGATATATTTTATGAGTTTTTTGATTATTCTCTTCAAGAAGATTAAAGGGTCTCGTTTCAACATTAGATAAATTAAGGTTGGGCCCACACTAGGGAAGGCCAAATGAACCATCACCTCTATCAAGAAGAGAGCTAGTCTAGTGCTTGCTTTGTAGGCAAAATCATGTAAGTACAAAATGTCTGCATCTAAGGCCTTGACCTTTGATGTATTGTGCACATTGTATGTAGCTAGGGAATCATGATACCAGTAAGTGCCACTATCGCAAGACCACAACAACCATCACAATTTTCACAATTATTGATAGTAAGACCTCCCTTGCCATTATGAGCACTCCCTTTCTAGAGGAATTTTCAAGAAAGTCATGGGTTAAACATGCAAAACCAATCCAAGGGGTGTATAGGTTACTTGAGGTACCCATACCACTGCTAGTATTTCCACCACAACCAACGAACACCTAAACTGATGCATGTCAACTAGGTGGTTATAGAGGATGATGGAGAGTATTCTAAGCAATGATGATGAATGTTGATTACTAGAGATCATTCCTACATATTACAGTATGTAAGGAGGAACACTAATGCCAATGTTTTAAATGACAACACAATGGAAAGGAAGGGACATGAATGTTATGCCACAAGGAGAGTCCCGTTACTATAGTGCCAAGGTCTATCAAGTTGCTGAATGCCCCCACGAGTTGACCTCAACAAGCCAACAACCTACGCTAACTGCAACTAACCCTAGCACAAGCTATGTAAAGTATTGCAATGGGTGTGCAATCCGAATGGGTATAACTATACCTCTCAAGATCTTAACCTAAGCTCAAATGCGCATGCTATAGAGGGATCAAACTATGAACCTTGCTTTAATCTTGGCAACCAAGGCTAGAAGGAGGAGAAGAGTGAGGAAGGTAGGAAGAGGCAAATAATTATAGTGAGTATATAGGATGGGTCCGAGGAGGCGATTATTGAAACTATATCCACATGGTCTAGCGAGGGAGAACCATGCTTATATAAACAAAAAGTTGTAGTTGGTGAGGGAAACTAAGAAAATAAAGTGCGCCAAATACTCTAAAGGGAATAGGGGAATACCCTAATATATAGCTAGAAATTAAAAAATTGGAAGATTCAAGAACCTTAATCTAGACAATTCAGGAGAAATTTCATGAGAGACTAAGAGCTAGTCTAGCTAGAGTGATAGTCTATCCAAGTGAGGAAATGAAAATGGAACCCAAGAACATAAAAGCCTTACCAGAACAAATTGTGAAAGTATTAGTAGATTCTGTGTCTGATATGAAAGAGGATCTAGTCAATCATATGAAGGGAGAGGACACTTTCTTGTGGAACTAGAGATTCCTAAACAAATATCCCTAGAATAGGATAACTACTAAACCATTCACAAAAGATATAACAAGACTTACAACCTTTCTTTCTTTGGAAATAGCGTCGTTTCTAAGGGGAAAAAATTGCTTGTGGGATAGACTTGAAATAATGGGTAGAAGGAGTCAGAGAGAACACCTAGTCTACACAACCCTCACAAGAGAGAACACCTAGTCTACACAACCCTCACAAGTAGCACATGAAAAACAAATGCATGTCATAGTGCCAAAATCTAAAATCAATCTAGCACCTCAAGAGGTACACAATAACCAAACTAATTCTGCTAGTGCGCCCATTACTCAGGTGATTCCGGTACAACCTGTCTTAGAGGCTCCAGAGAACTTAACAAATGTTGCTCCATCTTCTAGAGGATATATGAGCACATGGACGAATGGGGTACTCAAAAGTGTAGATTGGGAATACAACATTGAGACCCAAGTACTCAGGGACTTGTATATGCAACAAATCTATGATGTCCTTTGGTAAGAAATTGTGCAAGTTGTATCTAGTACCATGAAACGAGCTAAGCACCTTCAAGAGTTTTGACCAATTGCATTGCTAAGGTAGTTCAAAATAAGTTGCAACCGCCCTACCTACAAAAGGAGCCCTCACCACTAGCTCAAGCAAATAAGGTAGAAATTCAGGTGTTGAAACTTGGGGAACACCATCTCAAAGCCCCTCATGTATCTCTTCTAACATGCCACCACTAAGCTTTGCAAAGCCACAAGAAAGCAATGCACCCTTGTAGAGACCAGTAGTAAGTCAAGTACCCCTAAGTTTTGCTAAGATTACTTCTCGATCTCTTAAAACAAAGGATGCAAAGGTTGCTTTCTGCACCTAGTTGAATTCGCCTACAATGTCTCTCTTATCACGGAAGTATCGGGATGAACCCTTTCAAAGCTCTGTATGGACAACACTGCCTAACACCATTAACTTGGTCCGTTGACCCATTGATTAGGGTCGAGATGTCCAGATAGATGCTTGATGACATGGAGCAACAGATGCAGTCAATCCGCAAAGATATAAAAGACAGATGCTTGACGACATGGAGCAGCAGATGCAGTCAAGCCACAAAGATATAAAAGCTGCCCAGGATAGATAGAAGCAGTATGCAGATAAGAAGAGGTCAGACACAAAATTCAAAGAAGCAGATATGGTCTTCATTCGAGTACGCCCCAAAAGAAGTTCTACTATAACTTGCACTGATTCTAGTGAATCGTCTAGGAAATTATGATGAGAGTGATGACATTAATGCAACACTGCTAGTGTTACACAAGGGTTATCAAGCTACAACTATCCTAGATGGAGGAGCAAGAGTTAGCATCATTACTAAACAATGCTAGGAGAGGTGGGGTAGCCGAAACTTGGAAAAAATGAGCCTAATTGTGGCAATGGCAAATGGAATGATAACCAAACCCATGGGAGTTTTATGGAATTTGAAGATTAAGATCTTCTTATTTTGATTTTTCCATACTTTATGGTAATGAACTTTTTCAGCCAACCCAACTCATATGATAGTATACTTTGGAAGACCCTTTATGAGAGATGCTGGGTTGGTGCATGATTGGACTACATACTACCTACATATACTTATGAAAGGGTTTACAAATCCTTAAGGTTGATTTTCTCTCATGGAAGATGCATCCTATGGATGGTGGGTTGTTCGGAATTGATTTTGACACCAGAAAGGAGCCACAACGGTACAACTATCAACACTCGACGAACATGTTATCAACAAAACTGATGATGGTTGAACAATAAATTAGATAAAGCTACTAGGAACCAAGTCTTTGGATGTGAGGTTTGCAAATGGATAAAGAATAAATCCTACCGAGCTAGTCAATAGGAGGCACTGTAAAGGCAAACCATTTGATGCTCAATGGTGAATATATGTCAAGGCTACTAAGGTTCATGAAGAGTTATCTAAGAGCTAGGGAGAGGAATTGAGTCGAGTAATGATGCAGGAGGAGGAGGAGGAGGCAATGAGGAAGCCTGAACCTAGGATGGAGCCAAAATTATCTAGATTTGAAAGATGAAGATGAAACAAATTCCTAGCAAAGGTTGAGAAAGAGGCCAAGAATATTCTGGCTTAGAAAGATGATGAGGAACCTAACCTATGAAAAGTTCCAGAGCACTTCAAGCAATGAGAGAAGACTAGTCCATTTAGGAGCATAGTCCTCCAAGGATGGATGATTGAGAGTCTTATATAATGGATTGGTTGAGATTAAGGAGGCATATATTACCAACTCTTTGGAAGAACCAAAACTAGTGTACGTCACTACACCAACCTAACCCCAAAGGAAGATGAGGAATCGTAGAGTTGTTAAAAGAATAAAAAGGTTACTTCACTTGGACCTACAAGGACATGAAAGGTGTGTTGCTAGAGGTGGTTTAGCACACTATTCCAATCAGGTATTCATAGGCCCTAAGGATCAACATAAAAATGGCATTCACAACAACTACATGGGGAATTTTTGATTGAACCAATGCTCATGCAAAATTCCAAGGTTAATTTGTATTGCATTAAAAGAATACTTAGAAAAGTGATTGGAAATCTTTATAGATGATCTCTGTGCACATTTGTGCACATTCACGATGGAAGGGGAATTCGGATTTCGTAAGAAAGATATTTCAAGTGCCCGACTGTATCGCATATCCTTAAACCCTTTAAAATGTCAATTCTGGGTAAAATACGGTGTGATATTAAGTCACATAGTCTCAAAAAATGGAATTTCCAATGGTGACATTAAAGTGAAGCTAATTTTGAAATTGCTACCACCCACCATGACTTATAAAGGAGTGCAAAGATTCATGGGTCACATGGGTAATTATCGTCGATTCATTGCATTTTACGTTGAGATAGCACATCCTCTATACCCAGATTATTCGTAATCCTTGAATGGAATGAAGAGTGTCAGTAGACATATGATCAATTGAAAACGACATTGGCAAGTGCACCTGTTTTAAGACCTCTTGATTGGGACTTGATCTTTCATGTCCATATTAATGCCTCCAACTTTGCAGTGGGTGCATGTTGGCTCAACCAGGTGAATTGCACAAGACAAAAATGAACTACACCACTACTAAACGAGAATGATTGGAAATGATTTATGCTATTAAGAAGTACAGACATTACCTGCTTGTAAATAAATTTGTGTTATACCTTATCATCAATAAACCATGCACAACTAGCCAAATTACGAGATGGTTGCTCTTATTGATGGAATTTGATTTTACTATCATAGTTACGAGGGGGAAACAACATGTTTTGGTAGATCATATGTAAAGAATCCCCAATGAAGGAGCTTGCCATAGGAGTTGATGAGTTACCCAATAGATGCCTGTTTAAACTTGACTTGGTGCCTGCTTAAACTTGACTTGGTGCCTGAATGGAGTGAAGAAAAATTTTAGTATCTTGATTATGGATTTCCTATATGGATAAGGCCCTAATAAGGATAGGATGCAAGATAACTCATTAAGTCGGCAATAGCCCTCTATCAAAATTAATAATCGGACAACTGTAAAAATTTGGAAAACATCATGTGTTAAGATGTTATGTAAGGGAGGACGAGTTCCTCTCTATTCTAGATTGCGGGAGGACATTTCACCAGTGAAGTGACAGTCCATGAGATCCTACAAAGTTGGTTTATGGTGGGGCCAACTTTGTTTAGAGATTCTATAGAAGGGTTGTTGCAAGATTAGGGTGTCCAGTTTTATCCAGTTTATGCTGGACTGGGACAATGCTTGGAGAGCAAGTTTTGGGAGGTAAGGTACTTAAAATGAGATCAAGCAAATAATAGAAAATACGCTTGCCCTTAAATTAACCCAATATAACTTAAATTAATATAAATTAGTCTAATTAATTAAAATTAATCAAAAATATGATGAAATGATAAAAAAATGATCTTTCCATACTTAGAGTGATCCAATTTATTTTTCCATAGATGCACCATTACAAGCACACTAGTCCCTATAGGTTTTATATGATTCACATCAAAAATGTAATTTTACTAATTAGATTATTAATATTTGCAGGCCTTCTGATAGTCTGGAAGAATTTTGAAAAAGAGATCATTAAAAATCCAACCATTGGATTTGCAATTTTTACTAACCACCACATTCTTCTAATGTCTTAGTATCTACCCACTCTTTTTATCTACAAGATTGAGGATTTTAAGTGGTAGTTATTGTGGGTACAAAAAGTGGCGTATATTATAACACTTTAAAGACCTTGAAATATTTAAAGAAAATAGACAAATATCTTAAAATTTTCTCAAAAAATCAAGTTAAGCTCCATATTATGTGAAGATCTAAGGTACAAAGTGGGAATCTCATATGAGTTTATATGTAAAAGATATTAGCATTTTATGGAATCAGTTCAAATTTGGGACAGGGTGTATACATTGACTTTGTACCTAAGAAAATGAGGACTTTTGACTATCTAATGCTTAATCAAATTATGCAACTATATTTCCAACTTTGAATATGATGTTCCAACAAAAGAACTTGAAACGAAATTCCTTCATTTACGAGGAGAGATTAGCCACTAAAGGTAAACAAATGCCTGTTTTTTTACTGTTTACATGGTACCTGAGTGGACAAAATTGGGCACCCTGATCTTGCAACCACCCAGAATTCGTGAAGAGATGCAACAAATATCAATGCTTCAATGTGCCTCAAGAGAAGGATAGAATGCCCCTAGCCCTCATTATCATGCAACAACCATTCAAAAAGTGGGGGATACATTTTTTTTGGGCCCATCAGCACGGTATCCTGATAGCTCTATAGTAGTGTTAAGCTCGTTATGTCACTGATTATTTCACTAAATGGGTAGAGGCTCACGCTACATGAAAGGTTGATGTGTGTACAATAGCTAAATTCTTGTATGAGAATAGCGTACAATAGTGGAAATGGAAGGCTTCATCAATGGTAGTAAACTAAAAAATTATAATGGCCCTTTGACTCTAGATATGCTAACTTAGCAACACAAAAAGCAATGGGAAAAAATAAACAAGGAAAAACTCAAGAAAGAGGCTCAAGAGGAGATAAGTAAGATGAACCAAACAAAAAATGAAGCACCGGGTCTTGCAAATAAACATGGCTATTCTTACATTGATCAAGGAAGAGGACTTGGAGATTGAACCTGAAAGGGTAAAGGTAGGTGTGTCTACTTTAAGGCTTTGCACACCCTCCTACATCGCTTTAATTGACAAGGGAGCTAATCATAACCTACTCTTGTATGAAACCTGAGAGACAAAATGGGACAACTTGAGCTGGAGCACAAAACAAGATTGAGAATCCAGGGCATACACTCTAAAAGAATAAATGCATTTGGAATATTTAAGGTTTCTATGTCAAACAAAGATAATCCCCTTCTTGGGAAGTTGTACGTGGTGTGTGCAGGTATGATGATGGAAGAAATGTTGCTAGATGCACCATTGTGTTGGGGCTGGGCCCAGTGGGGTAGATGGGCCCAGTGGGGTAGATGGCACAATTCCAACATGATGGAATGTCCTACACCATGCCACTATGGGAAGAAAAAAATAATAAATTAATCCAAGAAATCCAAGCAGGAGCCACCAACCCAATCCTCTTACTGTGAGTGCCTCATGAAGGTGACAAGGAGACACCCAAAGTACCATACATAATGAGCAAGGTGACACCCAAAGTACCAGACATAATGAGCAAGACAAAAGAAAAATCCACTCAACAAGGTGGGTCTTCAAGTACACCCCAGGCAAAAACTATGGGTGCCCAAACAACTCTTCAAACATTAGGGATACTATGTGGGAAGACAAATATCTAGACTCCGAAGAAACATGGAAAAGTGAACAAAAATGTAGCAATTAATGGGAGGTATTTACCATAGCAACAACCAGAGGGAGGTACGACTGAAGTCAGCTAACACCACATAAAGTTATGAATACAGATAAAAACTTTAGAAGCCCAAGGATACTATGAAGGGAACGTTAAAATTTGGGTTCCAAAGCCAATAAAGGGCCAAAACCAAGAACATGAAACCTCAGAACAGGAATTCTCAGAATGTTCGAATGCTATGGTGGCCTAAGATGATGCCCGAACAGTGTGATTGAGAAGCCACAAGAGCCTATCATGAAGCTATAAGAACCTTCTCATATAAAAATCACACTCACCTTGCAACATGGAGTAAAACAGAAAGCCCTAACTAGAACTTGCTCCAAGGACAAGGAAAAATTGGCAGAAATACAAGGACATAACTTGGAATACGAATTGTTACCACAAGAACCTACCAATAAATTGGCAGAAATACAAGAACATAACTTGAAATACGAATTGTTACCACAGGAACCTGCCAATGAATCAATGGAGATCCTAATAAAAAGGATGGAACAAGAACTCCTATGTTGTAAAGAGGAGCTGCTAGGTCTACAACCTAACCAACCCGCCATGTCTCGAACAACCTCAAGGTATACATGGGCATAATCAATGTGCCCAAGAAAGGGGAGGTAGGAACACACTAACATCTTCCTAACCACCTGATAGTGTGGGGAGCAAGGATATGATAATGGGAAAGTTTAGGTGAAACCCTTTGGGTCAACACTCGAGCTTGAGGCCGAACATAGAAGATTGACAAGCACCACATGTGTAGGTCACGTGATCTTGTTGGGTATGATTCTATTACGTGATGCCATTGGTCGTGAATTTGTCATCATGATTCCATTACATGATTTTGTCTTTGGAGATCCATGATTCCAATATGTGGTCCCACTGGTCGTGATTCCATCATCGTAATACATGAATGATTTTGTTAGCATGATTCCATTACATGATTTATTCATCGCTATGATTCTATTACGTGATCTTGTTAGCCGTGATTCCATCATCTGAACGGAGAACTGTGATTTTGTTATGCGATTCTATAGGCATGGTTTTGTTACATGGTCTCATCTTGGCATGCTTTCGTTACATGTTCCCATCAACATGATCTATGACTACATGGCATGATTACATAATGGAATCACAACACACCTCCCAACATCCACTCAAATGTCATGCCACATGGCATGTGGCCACCTTCCATTTATAGCTTGACTTTAAAAGGCTCATCTGTGATTTTTGCTCGTGATTGTTACATGTTTGCATCTTTGAGTATTTTCCATCTATTTGCATTTCCTGCTTGCTGGCTCAAAGTACATGAAGACTTGCACTTTCATGTCTACTCTATTTTGCTTACCAAGTAGTACCTCCCCCCCCCCGCCCCCCTCTGTCTTGTCCAAATTTCATCTTTCATTTTTCTTATGCAATCTATTAGATGCATGACTTCAACTAATGTATAAAACCTTATTCGGTGCATTCCAAAGCTTGTCTGTGTTTTACAAGTGACACAAGGTCCATCCATTCCAATCAAATATAGAAGAGCTAACATCATAATTTTAAGTAACCAACACGAGAAAAAGGGATTAACCGAGTGTACGGAATCATTCAGTCATGCTTCCTACCTATGAATTAATGTCTCCTGAAAACTACCTGCTATGCGTGTACACCACTTAGCTACCAAATCGACCCTTCTAATTAACAAATTGCATAATCACACGACACCCCAGTCATGCCATGATCAGTGATCATGCCAACTTGACCCTTTCAATTAACAAATTGCATAATTACACGACAACCTAGTCATGCCATGATCAATGATTACACCATCTCAAACTCTAAGCAATCATGGCACACCCAACCATGTAGTGATCGACGACACAAACATGGCACCCAAGTCACGGTGTGATTGACGATCGCCTTATCTTAAACTCTACATAATCATGACACCTGATACATTTTCTAACATGCACGTTCATATAGTCAATCAAATCAGATAAAATATATCTATTCTTATCGGGAATCCGAAGAACATCAATCATTTAGGCAAAGATCTGAAATAACTCTGACCAAAGTTGCTCCTACTAATGAAATCATCATAAGTTCGATGTATGTACATCCATAGTGGGGGCAAAAAAAGGCTAGCACTCAAGGTTATGGAGCTAAGAAGAGCTGAGACTAAGTGATGAAATGAGAGAATAAAAGTGATATCTGACTAAGACTAAGTGAGTGAAATGAGATAATAAAAGTGACATCCGACTTAAATACTTAAAAATTCTTTCTCTCTCTCTCTCTTACACACTCCACGATGATGATGACATTTCATCCTCCATAAGATGCCAACATGGTATTAGAGCGTAGATCTTTGCTTCATCCGTCATCAACATAACCATGCTATGCATGCTAGAATTATTTCGCCATCATTTTTTTCTTACATTTTCAACTTTAAAGAAACTCTGCGTTTCTCTCTCTCTCTCTCTCTCTATGAGCTCCACGGCCCCACAGCCGAAAGTTGCCACGCTCAACCACCCCAGAGCCTGGCCCTCTGCTAGAACACTCGCCGCCTCCACCCGCTGAACTGTGGGTGGTGCTATTGTGGAGTGCTCTACCCATCGTTGGTGAAGCCACCCACTTCCACTGTTGTCTTGGCTGGGCCGCCAACTGCACCGCTACCATTGCCCTCCTCTTTCGCGCTCTAGCTAGGCTGAGGTGCGTTTTTGAGCCCTCTTGCCTGTGTTTTCTGAGGATGCTCCCCTGGTCTTCCACACAAGCAATCACTCCTTCTCACCTAGTCTTCCACACAAGCTATCACTTCTATAACAGTGCCCAAGAAATTCTGCATTTCGATCTCATGAAGTTTACCATGTAATAACAAGCATATAGATTGCGTTTTTTCATCAAGGAGTATGCACTTCAAAGTTTGTAACCTAGATAATCAACCTTAATCAGCTTAAGTGGAGGTTTACATGGGCTCAATTACCATATTGGAGAATTTGGAAAAATCCCAAGACTTTGGGAATTTTGTTTTCAATCTACTTGTTGGTGTGTCTTAAGCATATAAACTCAAAAGTTGTTAGAGAATATGCATTTAGAACCTACTCTTTAAGCACTTTCCAATGATATGTCACGAGGGGGTTTTGACAAAAGCTTAAAAAGGTCCACCATGGTCCCTTTTTTACAATCTTGCAAAATGGAAATTTGGATTTTTCTAAATTCTCTAATATGGTGTAATATGCTTTAAATATGGTTATAATCATCAAAGTTAAGCTTCTACACAACCACCGATTGGGGTTTTCTTAAAATTTAATCTCCTACATCAAGTTGAATATGCTACATCAATGGATGCCCATGATTTCCACTCTACATCTCACAATTTGAGTATCCCACGTTCTCTATCTTGGCCCATGTGCCTAAAATGACGGTCTAAGTCACATTGGCTTGGAAACATAAAAGGACTTCATCGACATATACTCAAGAGAAAGTTTCAAAGCTTCCTAATTTCCTATCTTTTATCTATCTTTTGATTTTCTATTTTGTATATGAGTCTAGGGATCTCTGCCCAGTTGTCCCTTAAAATTTGAATATTTTAGATGTCTTTTGGAGTTGTTGTAAAGCCTTGATGCTATAAACGGCAAAGATGTATTGCGATACTCTCAGTTTTAGTCATAACCTAATTGAGGGAATAGTTATGGCATGGGAGGTATGCATGGCTAGGTTGCCTCTTTGCAGTGATGTGATGGAGTTGGAGGTTGGTTGCTTCTTTTACATTTGGGTCTCGCCACCTTCACTCCGGAGGGGGGGGTTGGAATTATTTGAGTCTTAGTAGTGTATGAAAGGGTTATTAGGTTTTGTGGTGTGAACCACCTCTATCTAAGGGTCGAGGATAAGGCCTAGGTGCCTATAAAAGCATGTACTTCATTCACACAATGAGTACCATTCAAGTTGTGTAATCTCTCTCTCATGCTTGAGCTCTATTGCTTCTCTCTCTCTCTCTCTCTCTCTCTCTCTCTCTCTCTCTCTCTCTCTCTCTCTCTCTCTCTCTCTCTCTCTCTCTTTTATACACTCCACTATGATGATGATATTTCATCCTCCATAGCTTCATGTGTGATCCTGTTTTGGATGCCAACAATGTAGACATGTTACACGTTAGCTAGCCACCCATCACGGCCTATTTTGAACTCCAAAATGAATCCTTTCCAGTGATATTGTGCCAAGCCTCTTGTTTGCTTCTTCACCCTAAGAGGGCCTCTACGTGAGGCTACATTGTGACCCACATTTAGCTTCAAGTGCAAGGGCCTCCACACACCTTCCTTTCTACCATTATACATAATACTTGAGGACATAGATTTAAGGGTCCTTCTAGAGCTTAAGCTTGCCATAAAAAATGAAGCTCTAAGGTTGGTTGAGAATGATGAGAGAGAAAAAAGTAGCAGGTTATAGGTTCGAGTGTAAGATCTCTCAAAATATGGTAAAGAGTATGAGACAACGAAAAAAATGCAGGTTGTGAGCTCTAAGAACAAGAAGCCCTCAAGAAATAATAAGAAAGAAGAGAGAGAAGAATTTACATATTGGAGGCTCCAAGAGTAAGAAGCCCTCAAGAATGGGTGAGCAAGATGAGGGAGAAAAATGTACGGGTTGGAGGATCAAAGACAAATGCAAAAAGCTTAAATGAGAAAAAAAGTGAGAAAAATGGATGTATACATTAAAAGATATATTTTTTTGAGAGAGGTTTGATATTTTTGGAGGAAAGCCAAATTTTCAAATTTTTGGGCCCCACTAGGCTATAAAATTTGCAAGTTGAGGTAGTCCCTACTCCAAAAGAGTATAGTGACTTAGGATAACTTTAGTAGTGGCCCCAACCTCTAGCTAATAAGAAAATAGGGGAGGGGTGAATAGAGGGGACCACCAATGTAAATGGAAATTTTCTACTTTCCCACTTCAGTACTTGATTAGATTTATACTAATGACTTTGCTTAAAATATGGCCCATTTTTAGTCCATATTGACCCTAATGACTATGGATACATGGGAAAAAAACTCTTTAAAGATGGAGCATAAATAAATCTTTCTAAATATAAGGTCCAAAATGTGGGGGTGGATGCAAGCTCCACAAAAAATGATGCTCTAAACTTTTCTCTAGAGCAAAAGAGGTTAACACCACAAATAGCTAGAATAAGAGAATAGCTTGTAATCTCTCAATAGCAAGAATAGAAAAAATCATGAATAAGGGCCCGTGTGAGATTTGAATCCATGGTCTTAGACCTCTCACACTATGAACACATCGAGTGGGCTCTCATCAAGACATAGTTAAGATGTGACCTCTAGAATAAGAAAAACCAAGGGGACCCAACAAGTCTGTCCAATTATAATTGTCCATGTGAATACTCCTTCCTAAGCAATGAAGACCCAATGTTGAAACACCTAAGACGAGACCTAAGCTGTAGATTTCGAGCTACATATAGACATTGTGGAATCCAATGAGGTGACCAACAAAGGATCATATAACACCTTCAAAAAACTCAATCAAAGTGGTTGACCAAACATTTGGAGAGCTCCAAGTATGTCATCAGGAGAATAACTGGAAGCTTCTAGAGGTGATGAAGTTACAATTCTAAAATGGTTGCAATTGTAACGACACATCAAGGCATTAGCTACCAAAGTAGTTGTGTTCAACATTCAAGATCTTTAGCATTGCTTGCTTTGCCATGCGTTTTTTATATGGCTCATTAATGAAGCTTGGGGCACAAGTGGTATTGCAAGAAAGGGAATTTGGGTGCATGCTTATTTTTGTAGAAAAGTCTATGAGGGCTAGTTCTTTTTTTTTTGGGAAAAAACTTGAATTGAACACACACAACAAACACACACCCTACAACTAGGTGCATCACAGTTTCATCCGAGGAGATTCGATCCCACGACCGTAGAGAGGCACTCGAACACTTCCACCATCTGGACTACCATTTTTTGGCATTTTTTGGCAAGGTCTAGTTCATTTCAATTTACTACTTCATGAGCAAAGTAGCATTGTGATTTGATGAAGAAAGAGAGGATTGCATACTAGTAGAAACTATTCTTATAGTCAACGAGTGTGGCAAGAAAGATTAATTCTTATAGGTAAGCATCTATTAGTACAAACACAAAGAAAGCTTAAATCCTATTGGCTCCCTTCTTTTCACATCTTGATGTACAACCATCCAACGGGTGCTCAAGCTGTGACGCCAGCTTGCCACCTAAGCCTTAAGTTACAATGGGCTTGAAAGCCCAATTGTTTTAAATTTGACTTTATATTATATCGAGAAGTTTTGTTACAAAGAGAAGGAAAAATCGCGATTCAATTACACATGTCAACTATAAGAGAAGCTCTTTTATTAGCACCATCCAATAGCTCAGAGCTATAGGGGTTCGGTCTAGCTTCCACTCTCGGTGATGGGTGCTAGGGCACCCATGCAATGCTATCTGATTTTGAGTTAGTCAAAGCTACTACATGATGTGAAAGCAAATCTAGGGCCATATGCTCACACAAGGGTCGGGTTCAAGTTCTTAACATCCCCAAGTAATGCTTGCTTTCATGTAAACTGATGTTACATGTCCGCCATCTTGAGCCACCATCTGACTCCATTCCATAGAGTCTGGGCATCAGGACAAGCCCAAAGAATATGAAAGGTAGATTCCTTGTATGCCTTATGGAGTGGACATAAATGTGAAACAGGGGTTCATTTAGCCAGTCTATCACATGTGGCAAGCTTTCGGTGTAGAGGATTTCCTACCACCCACCAGTGACTAGCCCGTGGATTAGAGGTGATTCTTTGATCAAACAGTTACCACCCATGGTTACTGGTCTCTCCATGTCAGGCTCGACCATTTTCCTTGTAAGCCCTGAGCTTGTTGGAGGAAAAATCTGGTTATATTATATTACCCCCAAGGTCAATATCTCTCACCACTTGAGTGAGAGATTTGGCAAGTTGGTAATCTCCAATCTCCCTTTTTGTCTAGGTGCACAAACTTGATAACATGTGACTGCATGCTAGCACTTCCCCTCATAATTTTTCCACAGGAAGTCCTTGAATAGCTCTTTTCTGCTTTGTTCTCGATATTGCTAAAGGTGCAGATGGACACTATGAAGACCATATAGAACATGCATACATGTTTCAGAATCACCAGTCTCCCAACAAATGAGAGTTGCGTCTTATCCTAGTAAGCCATCTTCCCTTGAATCTTTGGGTAGAACCAGTTGAATATATGTTTATTGCTACATTTGTGCCAATAGGGCAGCCTAATAGGCTAATGGATTGGGGATCCACTTAAAACTGTACTTACGATCCTAGTGTTCACGGTCTCCTTGATCTAATAACATGGCTTCTACTTTCTCAATGATGTTAATTAACCCAAATAGCTGACAAAACTCATCTATAACTTGCAAGAAAGTATCCAGTTTAGTTTGTTCATAAGCAAGGATTGAGCTATTATCAGCAAAAATTTATATGGTCATCTCTTGTTCATTATTTGGGAGAGGAAGGCCTTTAAGGAGCCCTCGCTCTTGGAAGTACCACACATTTGGCAAGAAAGGATTCTATTACCACTGAGAAGAGCAAAGGTGCTAGAGGGCATCCCTAGTGGATGAATCTTTGCAACAAAGAGAATTCCCCAGTTGTTGCATCACCATTTTATGATGACCTCTAAGTTAGCATTCCCGAGCAAACCTCTAACCATCTTCATCAAGCCTTTTCCAAACCCAATTTTGTAAAGTACTACAAGCATAAAATCCCAACTAACCCTATCATATGCTTTATCTAAGTCCAAGTTAAGCAACATGTAGAGTCTGTTAAGCGCTAGGCATAATCTGAAAAGATTGGGAGAGAAGAGAGAGAGCTTGAGCTCTTGCAAGTACACACACACACACTCTCTTACAACAATGGATAAGACACACATAGAGATGGAAGGCTGAAATCTTATTCTTGTTGTTGCTCTCAAAACACTTCTATAAAACATAAGTTAAAACCAACATAAGTACTAGAGTACTATGTACAAGTGGTCCATAATGTGAACATGTAAGCTGGCAAGATAAGTATGCCATAACTCGGTTGGACTAGGTAGGTGTAGTCCAGCTAGAATCACTGGTGAATATCCATTGTGTGAACTACCAAATGCACCAGTGGTGTAAAGGTGGAATGATCATCCAGGCAGGTCATGAGTGTTAGCTCGTATTGAGCTTGATATCTCAACACTCCCTCTTAAGCTCAACTCAATCTCTAAGACTCTAAGCATAGTGCAAAATTTGTGAGGATTCTCTACTTCAAAGGCCTTGGTGAAAATGTCATCTACCTATTCCTCTATGATAATGTACACGAGATCAACATCTCCTCTACCAAGATTTTCTCTTTGATAAAGTGATAATGGACCTCTATGTGTTTAGTCCATGCATGAAACATTGGAAACCTAACCAACTATATGTTACTAAGGTTATTGCAAATAGATGACAACATGCCTATCCACATGATGCAGTCCCAAATCTCCAAGTAGACAACTATATACCAGCCTCATACCTAGCCAACTATATGTTACTAACTTTTATTGCAGATAGATGATAACATGCCTGTCCACATGATGCAATCCCAAATCTCCAAGTAGACAACTATATACCAGCCTCACAGAAGAGGCCATAATCTTCTGTGGACCTCACGTAGCATAGTGTGCACCTCACACATAGTGTGAGGTGCACCTCGCACTATCCAAGTGTACACCTCACACTATCCAAATGCTACTAGCCTAATCTGTATCAATGTATCCATACACCTGCACAACTATATACCAACCTCATAGAAGAGGCCATAATCTAATGTGCATATCACACTATCCAAGCGTGTACCTCACACTATACAAATGTGACTTCCAAGGAACCTGCATAAACTGGCTCTGCAACCCAACTGTGTAGTTCATGTTTGGCCCGGTGATCATCATGTAGATCAAGCTACACACACTATCTTCTTACACATAGTGGCATTCTCCAAAATATCACATCTGTTTGCACTAAGCTTGTCATTCTAATCTAACGGTATAAAAATGGGCTTATAGCCAGCCATACTATATTTAGACAACATGTCTAATGCATACTATCTCTGTGATGACAACCATATGTCCTTAGGCATCCTGATGACCTCAATGCCAAGAAAGTATCTCACCCAAATCCATCATGTCACCCTTTACATTCTCAACTTTCTCTTCATTTGTCACCCCTAACAATTAAGTCATTCACATAGATAGTGATGACTATAATCCCCTTATCACTCTTTTGCACATAGAGTGAATGATACCATCTGCCATATGAAATCCAATGGCGATAAGATACTGTGTAATCTTACCATGCCATGCTCTCGGTGCTACTTCAAGCCATATAAGGATTTAGGTAGCTTGACACATAATTTGGGTGACTCAAATCCTCATAACTAGGTGGCTGGTTTAAATATACGTCTTCTTACAATTCACCATGTAGTGTAAGAATGCATTATTTACATCCATCTGATGGAAAACCCAACCATTTGATATAGCCACCCACTACAAATTGTTGGGTTTTCCATCCATCTGATGGAAAACCCAACCATTTGATATAGCCACCCACTACAATAACAGCTCTCATGGTTGCCATCTTGGCAATGGGGTTGAATGTCTTCTCATAATCAATGCCATAGATTTGAGCATAGCCTTTACCAATATCACCTTCTTGTACCTGCTAATGTTTCCATCTAATTTGTGCTTCACTATATAGACCCACTTATATCCACCAATAGCCTCTTTACCCCCAGGTAAAGGCACTAATTCCCATGTCTTATTTGTATCCAATGTAGCCATTTCTTTATCAATGGATTTCTCCCAATGTATATTCTGAATATCATCCTTAAAATATATGGATTTAGCCTCGTATACACAACCTTTTCCATTTATGCATAATGGTGACATACATAACCATTATACATCAATCTCTAAACATGGTTTTTGACCATACCCCACCTGCATGGTCCTAGATCTATCCTTGGTGTCCTTGTGGCTACCTTAGCCTTCCTTGCACCAGGTGTCCTCATAGTTGGAAAATCCCAAACTCCTCATCAAAGCTCTACTCCTCCATTAGGGCCAAAACGCCTAAAAAAGGGCCCTTTACTAATCTCGTGATTAAGAAAAGAGCCAAAGAGAGTGTGCCTCGTGCACAAGAATATGGTATTCTTGTCTCCTCTACTTTGGAGGTAGTAGAGTCCATTTCGAGCTTTTTTCCTCTAATTTAGCCACAATCTCTATATTCAAACTGATTGTGGTGGTCCCTAGGATCCGTTATACTGACAAAATCTGTCAAAAGATTTGAAAGAAGATGGCATGTAGTTAATGTCGAAATTTTTGAAGTTTGGACAAACTACCTCCAATATTCATTTTGGCGCCCATACCTTTTTCATTCTTCTTCTCAACGTCTAGAAGCTCTCATCTTCTAGCTCTCTCTCATCTCTTTTTCAACCTCACTGAGCTTCATTGCATCTTCTAGCTCTCTCTCATCTCTTTTTCGACCTCATTGAGTTCCATTGTTTCATTCTGTTGCTTCTATTCTATATGGAATCCACAAGACATCCTTCTCATTCAATAAACTCTTGCTTCTATTCTATTCTATATGGAATCCACAAGACATCCTTCTCATTCAATAAACTCTTGTGTCGTACACAATAAAAGGGATGATGGAACTTGGAAAACCAAGAGTTTCACTGTAAACAGCTGGGTTACTATGTTGCCCTCATGCAAGGGATCTCACAAGGTGAAAAAAACGAAAAGAGAGGATACAAAATACCATTGGAAGGGACGCATTGCTGCTTTTAAGGTTACATCTGAAGGCTGGTTTGCTCAGGTCCAACATGTTTACATGGCAAAGGATATATAGGTACCTCCAACTCAACATATTCCTATGCAAGCACATTGTAAGTTGTAGTTAAATTTTGCAAATATATTTTTTCTTTTAATACAAGTTTTAACTTTCGATTTCTTCAGATATCTTTCCCTCAACAAGTTTTGAGTGGCAGCTTGTAGAGAGCTTCACTGGTACTTTCCAAGCCATTCACAAGAATTTGTAGAGCTCTTGTATGGTGACCAGAATGCGGCTTTTTTTAATAAGGGTATTCTTTTTGTATACTATGCACAGTACGCTGTTCCCCCAAAAACAAGTGTGTATGGGCAAATTGAGGATCTAGCAGTGCCAAGCCTTTCTTCTCTTAATTGGGACATTCTAGATGAAGCGACGGTGAAGAGCTTCAAACATAAAACATCCCAAGATATTCAAAAGGCCATTTGGGAAGGATCTCGAGGAGGATACGATTATCATGGTTCTTGCCTCTACATGTCTTTGTAGCTTGCTTTTCAAAGATGCAGAGTTACAAAGGACAAAGGCATCATGGCTAAGTAGAAACTTCCCAGCAAATTATTTAGACAACATTATAGGACTGTTTTGGAAATCTAGAGAGTATGACCATAAGGGTGACTACATAAGGTGCAAGGCATGCCCTCAATCCTTGGCTTTGTCTTACAATATCTCTCGACAATATCTTACTATGGGTTATGATTATAGGAGATACAAACTTAAGTTGGGGGTATCTTGGAACCTTTGGATTCTGATATAGATTGCATGTCATTTAGGTTTGAGTTGCAAGTTATTCCACATGTTGAAAGAAAGGAAGTTAATGTTACCTCTCAGTGGACATTAAAAGATGTTAGGGAAACCTTGGATTTTCTTGACAACACCACCCCTAGTTATAAATTCAAGGTCAATGATGGTACTACAATTGGAAGAAGAGCTGAATTCTCTATATATTGTATGAGTTGTTTACCTCCAATTGTTGTAAATTTTGAACCATGAATGAATAGACAATTGACATTTTTCTTGACCATTGCCATTTGTGAACAAACATTTAGTAGATAACTACATCTTTCATAAACAAATTGTGAGTTATATAAACAAATGGTACAAATACATCTTGCGAGTTACAAAATGTCACTATGCATTTGTGAAGTTACAAAATATTCTAATGCTCTTGATCTTCTCTTTGTTTATTTGGGCTCCCAGACTTTGCTTACTCTTGATCTTTACTTTGCTTATTTGGGCTCCCAGACTTTGCCTGCTCTTGATCTTCCCTTCTTATTTGGGCTCCCAGACTTTGCTTGCTCTTGGGCTTTACTTGGTTTTTTTGGACTCCTAGACTTTGCTTCCTCTTGTCCTTGAGCAAGAACAACACCGAAGTTGAGGGGCTTCTGAGCAGAGGGATTCTTTGCATGAGATTTCTTTTGTGAGGTCCTCTTTGGCTGAGATGTCTTCTTTGCAGAGGACTTCTTTGCAATGGTTTCCTTTGAGGCTTTTTGCATCTTCTCAAATTTTAAAGGAGAATGCACTGGCAAACCCTTTCCTTTGCCTTTATGTCTTTTTAGCTTCTTCTCCTTCCCTTTTCTTTGAGCCTAATCTCCTGGAGGAGGGGAGTCAGGATCTACATGTGTAATTGCTTTGTCCAACATTATCTCAATACATCTCTCTCTTATCCACCAAATAAAAGATTCATGGTATTTATTGCACTACTAAAAAAAGTGGAGTTCTAAGACAAATAATGTACAAATACATTAAGAGTATGTAAAGGATTCTCTAGTTTTCTTACATTGACTTGTTGTTTTAACAACTTAAAATCTATTGTCTTGCAGGCATTTGCAATCAGCCTGCATCCACAACTAGTAACGTCAAACTGAATTGGAACCAGAAATAATAGTGTAATTAGAAGAAATCCATCTTCAAACAAAGAAACATCCAAACTAAATTCTCAATACCTCTTGCTGAAGATACTTAAATGGCTTCTCTGGATCTGCAAGATCTTCATAATTCTTCTCTAAATATGCTAATACAATTTTGCAAGCACTGCAATAAAGAGCATATCAAATAGGTGCAATGTTTGTAACAAAATTGTGATGGTTGATGAAAAGAGATAATATGGTAGTTGATGAAAAGAGATACTTACATTTTGCATTGACCATGGATACTAGCTGAGGAGTTCATGAAAGTAACCTCTCTATCGAAAACATCAATGAGTATAAGGCTCTAATGGTGACTGCACAAATAAAACAATAGTAAGAAAATATCTACTCACATGAGTTTCGAATTTAAAACTATTAAAAAACACTACCTTAAAACTAATAAAAAATACTACCTTTCATTATATGGGATGAATATATAATAGTTTCTCAAGCTGTCATATGCTCTAAAAAAACTTCAATATTTGATCCTGTCTTTGAAAAGATATCACTTGATATTAGAGGATCAACCACAAATATAATGCTTGAAATCTCTGTGGGCATTGTAGAAATGTATGCCCTGTAATCAAAGACAGTATTAAGTATGAAAAAAGAAGAGAAAAGGATAAAATTGTGGCTAAATAATGATGCTTACCTCATGCAACAGAATATTACAGAGTTAGATATTTCAATATCTGTCTTCTCTAACATCACTTTGTCCTCAGGTGAAATGTTCAAGTAATATTCAATCTCAGGGTTGGAGGAGACATTGATAATCATTTGACCATATACCTTGCCCATTCTATCATAATTCATACCACCAAGTCTCTTAACTTCCTCTTTATAAAAATTATCCTCCATCTCAAAAAGCATCTCTCTTTGGTCAAGTGCTTTTCTTGTTTCATACTCATGTGTAACATCTTCAATAGTAGGCCCTTCAGCTTTGCGGGACCTCTTGGGAGGAATTATAAGGATATCAAAGGCCCTAGTATCTGTGGTGGGAAGTGGCTTGAGAGCTTTATCAAATCTATACCTAAGCCTGCTCACCACCACTGAGGAATCCTTGTTCATTAAAGTGACCCTGTGTGCATGTGCAGCAGCAATATAGGCATCATTCATGAAATCTATAAGAAAGTCTTCAGATGCTTCTTGTAAACACCACAATGCAGAAGCTTGCCACTTTTTGTATGGGGTATTACTTTTAGTCAAGACGCTAATCCTATCACATATTTGCTTTACTACATGGACGAAGGCAGCCCTTCTCAATATATCCTAAAACGAATGGGGACATAACATATTATATATAACATATTAATCAACAATTATATTTCACACACTTCTTTCACTCAGAAAATCACTAATAAACAATCTAAATAACATAGAAATGGCATCCTTAAATTCAATTATTATCTACTATTTTACACATGACTAAATCACATTTCGAACAATAAGATGGTCAAAATAGAAAAGAAAACAAAATAACTCAGACAATATTAAATCACAACAAAACAATCTAAATAGCACAAAAATTACATCATTAAACTCAACTATTATCTTCTATTTCACACATGACTAAATTACATTTAGAATATCAAGATTAACATTAATAAAAAAGAAAACATGAGTGTCAGTTTGGGCCTTCCTGATCTCTGAAAAACACCTCTTCATATAAAAAAATCTTGACTTTCTTTTCTTCTTAGGACTGGGTGCAGAAGCAACCTGTGCTATCTTTGGATCTTCAATATATACTTTTCTTGCAGTTTTCTTTGTCCTTGCCATAGATTGCACACACTGAGAAATATTTGAGAAACCTTGCAATAATAGTCAAAATATTTTCAAGATTAATAGAAGACCCTCAAACAAGAATAAATAAAGAAAGTGTACATGGCCAGTGGTTTCAAAAAGGCACACAAAAGTACTCTCTCTCTGGCTATGTTGTAAAATAGTGACAAATATAAGTCAATGAAACAAACTAGTACAATAGCAAAACATTTGAATAAAGTAATCTTTAGGAATAAACATTATCAAGAAGGAAAAAGTAAACTTTTTGTTAAGCTCTCTACTCCATTAAGAAAGATGAATTAGCCTATTAGTTGAGCAAACATTCACATGCAAGCATTAGACATCACTATGCAAACCTCTATGAGAAACTATAATTCACCCTCAGGAAAGGGTATGAAATGTTGTCTCAACCCTACACTGTTGTCCACAACGGCGCGATAGGGGGCAAAACAAATTGATGCTTTTGATAACTTCGTGCCGTAACTGACCGCTAACAATAGTACCGGCTAACAAGAGTACCGGCTAACAATAGTACCACTAACAATAGTACCGGCTAACAAGAGTACCCTCCTTGGCTATTGTGAAATAGTGACAAATATGAGTGAATGCAACAAACAACAATACTCTCCATAGCCATTCCAAAGTGTCATTAATGGTTTTTAAGAAAGGTCCAAAAATTGCTTCAAGAACTGGATGTGTCACCCATACAAGGATGTTCACAATGGCGTGAAAGGGTGCAAAATGGCTTTGTGGTTGGATACAGTCATGCCATCATGGAAGGTTAAAAGCATAGATCGGAGATGGTGGCCATATACAAAATCGGGTAGTATTGTAATTTCTATATAAACTCAAGGAAGGGCCCACACAACATTGTCGACTCACCCCTACCTTGTTGACTGCAATGGCATGATAGGGGCAAAATTGCACGTTGCTATAGATCCCTTCGCGCCATTATAGAAGCAAGAAGAATGCACTGGATTACCTGAAGGCACGTGGAAACTACTCCTGGGAATATCATGGTCACACGCAAGGACAGAGGTCTATGGTAGTAAAAAATGGACAATGTGGTCCCACATCTCTTTATATACCTGATGGTCTATTGGACATGTGGCACAATTCCATTCGTTGTCTCCATGGCTAGTGACACATGGCCCGTTCTCACTGGATCGTTCATCAACGATACCTTCCATGTGGCATTTCGTGATTCGTTGTCGTACAAGGTATGGATGTTGTATATAAACGTTGCGGATACATTGTCCAATGTATCCGCAACGGTGCAACCTCTCAGTTTTTAGCAATTGAACCTCTCCGCTATCGCACCATTCTAAATGGCTTCTTCTCCATCAGCAACTCATGCCTCATCGAGGTCACCATCCCCAGTGGGTGGTTCAAAGCCTTCACCAAAAACACCTATTGGTTTGTAGTCTTCAAAGGTATCTCCATCCATATACAATGTTTCAAAAAAGAGAGGGATTTCCATATCTCCTATAGCAGTTACAAAGTCATCTAAGAAAGTGAAGAAAACAAGCAAACCCTATCCAACAAAGCCTACTGGGCCCTCTAGTCTTTCTCTTAGTGCACTAGATACCCAATCAAAGTTAAGTGTATCTGAAGCACGTGGAACGCTTACAAAGTCACCAAAGGCAGGTCCTATGGCATCAAAGAAGCTTAAGGCATCACGCAAGGTTCCTGGTCTTTCTGAGATAGTAGTGGTGTCTCCTACGGAGAGAATGTTGGATTTTCTTATTGAAAGTGGAATTGAGGCCTCTTTCTTCTTAGTTGGTTGCTAAGAATATTTTCAATCCAGAAGTTGATGTCTCAATGATTATTAATCATGCCATGCCATTTATCAAGGAGGACTTTGATGAATTTGAGGAAACTACAGACTCTTCTATCTTGATTGATAACAAGGAGTATGTCCATGTCCCTGTGGGGACCTCCTCTGTCCAGAGATAACAAACATTTACAAAGAGGTGTAGTATGTACAAACTTCAAAGGTTTTTATTAGAAAATACATAATGCTCCTCTCATCCAAAAGGTTGCAGGAGAATGGTCAAAGCTACTGCCTTTATAGTTTTCTCCATTGTCTTAGAGGTAAAGAGGAGGAACTTGAGGAGATTTAAGGCTCTTCAAACTTTTACTTTCTCAGAGATTTAGAGGTAAATGATATAGAGGAGGAACTTGGACCTGAGGACGAGGAGAGGCTTGCCAAGAATAATGAAATCACAGAATTAAAGGCACATACAATTGTTCAGTCACCCAAGGAAAGTGGAGATCCATTGTATAAATATATTGTCCCTTCATTGCCAAGTTTTCCTATCAAGGATAAGAAGTATTTACTCCTTTATGATATTCAAAAGTTTTTTAGCTTGAGGGAGGACTATTGTCTTGTCATCATTGCAAAGGTTTGTGAAGCTACTGAAGGGCTCATTGATATTGAGAATGAGCATAATGATGAATTTGCTGCTTTAGATGTGTCTACTTCAGATGACAACAAGTTCATTGACTCAACTCATGCTTTATCACTATGTATTAAGAAAGCACAGGAGTCAAAACCATTGATCTCCGAGGATGAATTTAATTAGCTTCAAGCTTCACTTGGTATTGCTGATGTTGGAAGGGAACATAGTGATTATGTCCAACTTAAAGATATCAAAGAAACCTCAATTTCACTTTGGACATCAAATATACTTGAACAAGATGAAAATCAAAAGGTAAGTGAATATGAACTTGAATCCATACATTATATTATTTTAACTTACAATAATTTCACAGTGTTCCTCTTGTTTACAATTGGACCTAGCAAATGAAGACAACTTCTTGATGAAGCCAACTCCATCAACTATGAACAAATCTCCAGTACTTTGGGATTGAATGATATTAGGGATACCTATGTGGGAGAACAACCATTTGAGGGTTTGATGATTTTCAGTTGGTATCTGAGCTACACCAACCCACCAAAGCTCCATCTCTGACTGGATTTTATGTTCTGGTTCCTCTCCCCTACCATTGATGTACTCAATTGCCCTATTCATAATAGATATGCTCACTCTTTCCATCTTTTGTCCTTTTTGGATCTGTGCCTCATCCAGCTTTAATACGAACTTTAGCACACCACCACATTCTTCTATAGTAATTTTATACGTATGCACCATTGCAATTTGTACTTTTCTAAGATCCACCCATATATTGTTGAATGCATTATAGACAAATGTACTCTAAGATCCACCCATATATTGTTGAATAATGCATTATAGACAAATGTACTCTTTTTCTTATGCTTCTCATAAGGCATTATCCCTTCAATATGTATGTACTCTCCAAAAATACTCAAATTTTTTTGATTCATAGCAGTCCTAGTAGCAGTAGAAACTGAAAGGGATCTTGGCAAACCAAAAGCTCTTATTCTCTTGCATCTAATATTTTGGAACCATAATCCAGAAAGAGCTTGGTAACCTTTGCGAACTAATACCCACAGTGTCACAAGTATCTACTATTTCATCTAGTTTCACAATGGTCCTTAAGTCTCTTACCAACTCTTTGAGAGTAAGATCTCTCAAATTTGTATTCTCTGGAGATTGAAGAATTTTGACTAGGTCTGCCTTATTCATGGTTTCCATAAGAAGCCTGATTCTCTCCTCATTTCGACGGATATTAATACCTAAAATGTGAGAGACACATTTCTTTGCAAGGTTGAGTCTCCTCTTTTTAGCCCCACTACTTTCAGATAACTCACTTATATTCTTTAAAGTTCTCTTCCTCTCTCTGAATCCTCTTGGGGTTTCGTTCAAGTTTACTAGTTTCTCTTTCAAGGAGTGGTTTACAGCTTCTAGCTCTCTAATCTTATCATAAAGCTCTAAAATAGTTTTCTGAGATGTTAATAAAGTTTCTTTCAGTTGATGCATTTGGACTGAGCACATAGAAAATGCAGAATATAACTTCATACAGTAACCAATCGGACCATCAAAACCATCTCCAAACCATCTCCAACAAATCTAATCAAGTCATGAACATTTACAAATGGAGGAGGTCTACCAGTTGAAGGATCATTGGGATAAATACTTCCATCAATGTGTTTTCTTCCCTCTAGTCGTAGTCTATTTGCCTCATCTTTGTCCAACAATGCTCGGTGATGAATACTTCTCCAAGATCAATAGACTTGATCTATGTTAATAGCAAGTTTGTGTCTGCGTTCTCTTGCATTGAGTAAAGAGTTAGGGATAGACATTAGAATATAATCCACTATGCAAGGGTATAACAGAAAAGAATAGAAGAGAAGAGAAGAGAGAGAGAGAGAGAGAGAGAGAGAGAGAGAGAGAGAGAGAGAGAGAGAGAGAGAAAGAGAGAGAGAGAGAGAGCACTCAAATGATGATGACAGGAAAATGGACGTGTTTTGGTGGGAATATTTATACAATAGATGTTTCAAAAGTTCAAACAACACTGAGAATAACGACTGAAAAGTACCTCTGACATGATTTAAGAAATGTTAGCATTTATCGTGGCTCGTCTCTTAAATGCTCCAAAAGTACCTCTAAACGGCCAAATTTGGAGGTCTTACTCTACTAAAACCTCAGCTAGTTAGTGTTTTAATCAAAACCTTAAAGGGCCCTTTTTTTTTCATTTTTGGCCCTAATGCCTCTACTTTGAGCCACTAGACTCTCCATCAATATATAAATACCCTCTAAATACATATGAGGCGACTCATCAACCTTCTCTTTACCTTTATATGATGCACTTTGCTGAACGTGTAGGACTTATTTTATGATGCAGCTTGCCACTCCATGGTGTCAACAGATCCATTGCTAGAGGACTCTCTCGGTCCACTTAATGATGGTGATTTTGCTGTCCTGTATTTTGTGTAGCCACCTGCTCCTATATGTATCAGCCCCAATCGTGTATTTTACAATAGCATACCACACCCTCATCTCATCAAAGACAACATCCCTACTCACCCTCATCTCATGTGTGGTAGGGTTATAACATCTGTACTCCTTTTGCTTAAGGAAGTAACCAATGGACACACATTTTTCAGCCTTTGGATCCAACTTACTATGTAGCTCATTAGGAATGTGTTCATATGCAATGCATCCAAACACTATCAAGTGTGACAAATCTAGTTTTCTGTCAGTATAATGGCAAGGCATGCTCTTCTCAGCCATCAATACACGAGTAACCTCTACAATGTGTTTATTCTTCCTCTCAACAGCACCATTTTGCTATGGAGTGTACCTCATGTGAATTGTCTCTGAATTCCATGCTTTAACAAGTAATTTTTGAACTCATTGGAGAGGTACTCTCCCCTCCATCTAACCTAGGCAATTAACCTGCAAACCTATTTGCTTTTCTCAGCCAACATTCTAAAATTTTGAAAGTGAGTAAACACTTCACTTTTCTCTTATATGAAATAGACCACACCTTCCTTATGTGGTCATCAATGAAAGATACAACATAGTAATGATATCCTCCCATTGATGCCAGCTTTGTCAGCCCCCATACATCTCAGTGCGCCATATCAAGTGCTCTCTTACTTACATTCATGTCATGTGGAAACACATTCTTTGTTTTCTTTCCATACTGATATGCTTCACATACTTTATGCATTCCATCCACCTTAAACTTTGGCAAATCTATAAACAATTTTTGAATTTTGCATAGATTTCAATCTCGGAGTTCTATTGTCCTCCGAGCGACTTCTTCTGAGAGCAAACAAAAAAATTGAGCGGGGTGTGGCAAAGGAGACCCCAAAAAGCAAGGGGAATTTAGAAATGGTTCCTGAGTCATTATTTCGTTGAATTTCAATTTCAATTTGTGACATTCAAAATCAATTCCAATGCAACCACCCACCATTAATGGACACATACTACATGAAGAGAGTATTAACAAACACATGTACAATTGTAAGTGAATTCATCATAAAATTGAGCTACTTCCAAAATGGCCTTAGAATCTCATGAACGGGAACAGCCACATGAAACCTTTGAAGTAGCCAGCAAAACTATGGATGGCAATGTCTAAAAACTCAATGATAGGCAGTCACAGAGTCACACTCATTATCAATAAACAAATGCCAGATGTCATGTTGCTCATTATGTTCTGTCTCAAATCTTAGGTCTTCAACCATTTCCCTTGCCATAGTCTTCACATATTAAAGAAGCCGACTTCGCACATTGAAATAAAAAAAAACAACTTTCAGGCGTCACAAACAAGTTTGAACATTCCAATCCCTATCTCACACAACCATGCCATTAAGTTGCGTCAACCACACCTTATTAGAGGTATGTCCAATTCACTATCACCACATACACAAATTTGACTAGCAACCTGGTATCATTAATAAGGCTATAATAACACAACTATGTTGACCATTGCGTGAGACAATAATCATTTTAATCCACAACCAGAATTGTAACGTCAAAAATCATAGAAAACCATAATGTAAACCTAATGCGAAATCCACAGCAAGCAAAAGACTCAAAAGGCAGTAGCATGACTTCGTAGGACAGCCACATCACCCGTCTAGGCAACTGCCACCGACTGCTGCCAATGCTTCTGCCTACTATTATTGGTGGTGTGACTGGAGTTATGCACAGAAGAGAACATCACTGTTTCTAGTCTTATTGGTAGTGCAAGATCCTGTGGTTACACATGCAGCAGTAGGGTTAATAGCCTTAGCAGGACAAGGTCATTGAAGGGTAGGACGGACAACAGCCTGATAGAAAACAACTTGGCGATCGTTGCTCTCTGATACCAATTTGTAGACCTAAGGTTTGCAAATCAACAAGATATGGAGGATTAAAGATTCCCATCATGTAGAGATGGAGAGAGAACTAAGCTAAAGAGAGATGAAATTCAAGAGAGAAAGTATTGCATGATTCAATGAGGATTATATTGATTCTCTTGATGATTCAAACCTCCACCAAATACATGCTTTTATAGGCATATAGCCTTATCTTTTGACGCAATCAAACCTAGGAAGGAAACTTCCTACACACTTGCACAATATCATATCTAAGCTTAAGAGGCTATTTGTTGAAATATACCAGTGATGAATAGGGTGTGTGCGGGAACAAGCCCTTGGTTAGAGACTGTAAAAGAGAATGTGTAAATGTGAGAGAACCTGTGAAAAGGTGAGAAGAATCTACTGGGAGAGAATAAAGCGTAGCATGAGAAGATTTAGGAAGTGTGGAGATATTTTGGGAGAGGTGGAGAGCAAAAGAGGTGGAGTGAATCAAGGAGAAATCAGTGGGATTAGATGTTTGGATGTAAACTCTATAAATTGAGGCATTGGCCTAATGAGAATTTGCTGGTTTTTGATTATCCATGCCTACATTAAGCTATTAGTTAATTCTCACATCTTAATTATCGTCTAATCTCTTTGTTAATGATGTTGATTCTAGCATTTGATCCACCATAGCTCATCACATTGCTGTAATTTTAACATGGTATCAGAGCCAAGCCTAGAATCCATCAATTTGTGAGCCCATTATCTTGTTAATCACCTAGCTAAGTAGGATTAGTAGCTAATTAATATTTTTCCCTCTTTTTTAACTATTCTCTGCACCCCTAGCTGGTGGAGGGGCTTGATCTCCCTCCATGCTCAACATTAGGCCCATTGCTTCTAGCCACATACAGCCATGATCCCCACAATTAAGCCCATCAAGACAAAACGTCAAACTGCCATGTAGAACTCCAGAAATTTGTTGATTCGCTGGCGCCTATTTTTTGAGTGAAAAATGAGATTTCTTATTCATCATTTGCAATGGCTCTAATTCCAGCTATCCCCGGGGGTTTTCAAGCATGCTCTACAAGCTGGTGAAGTCAAAATTTGATTTGATCAAGTCTACAGTGAGATCCAAGCTCTTCATCAAATCTACAGGTGACTTTGGTAAAACAGAGATTAAGCATTAATATTTGGTCAAATCTTGTGTTTCTTGGCTTAGTCCTCTACTAGACTAATTGCTATTGATGGCCTTGAAAGAATTTGAGCTCATTTGAACTCTAAGGCCTCAGATCTGGGCTCCCCGCATACTCTGTTTTTTGCACACAAAACAGAGGATTAATTTACTAATCAGTGCTAGTCACTGTATTTTGGTGCAATTGAGGGTTCAAATTAACAATGACGTATCTGATACAGATCCCTATAACTTCAGATTGCAATTCGGAGATGGTTTGATACTCCAACCATTTCATACAAATTGGTTACCCTTGATTTAATGTAATTTTTGGTGATTTTATGCTGATAAATTTGTTGTAATCATCTCTTAAACACCAGATTGAGTTGTAAAAGGGTAGACACTGCCCTTGAATCTTGAAATCGGATCAAGAGGTAAGACCCCCTTCACATCATCATGAGTACAGCACAAGAGTTAGCCAAATTTAATGGGGAGCAGTTTTACACATGGCAAATAAAACCATGTATCTGCTCATGAGGAAAAATATGTGGGGGCTAGTTGAGGGAAGAGATGAATGCCCAGAGGTGAGAGGGAAAAATGAGTGGAAGAGCAGGAATGAAAAAGCATTGGGACTTATTGCACTTAGTTTAAATGATGAAATCATTCATCACATCACAGGGATACAATGGGCAAAAGATGCATGGGATGAACTCAATAAATTATTTGGCACACAAGCTAAAAATTCAAAGATAAATCTGTTAATGTAATTCTACAAATTGGATATGAAGGAAAGTGAACCTTTAATCACACACTTAAACAGATATAAAAGCAGGTAGAAGATGATGAGGCACTAGCAGTGCTTCTGAAGAGTGTGGACAAAGGTGAATATGAAAATATTGTGGCAACACTAAAGAATGTACCTGAATTGAAGCTACACGAGATAGAAGGAGCTCTACTAGAGCAAGAGAGCAGAGACAAAGAGAAGAAATGGCTCGACTCAACAGCAGGAGAAGAAAAAGCATTCTTCACCCGAGGAGGATTCTCTCGAGGACGAGGACGAGGAAGAGGCAGAGTAGGAGGAAGGACCTTCAATTGCCACAACTGTGGAAAGCCAGGACACATGGCAAGAGACTGCTACAGCAAACCCAGTGGAGAAGGAACGACATCGGCAAACTTCATGGAGGCTCCTAAGGAAGTGGAGTCGGATCATCTTTTCTGAGAGAGAGAGAGAGAGAGAGAGAGAGAGAGAGAGAGAGAGAGAGAGAGAGACCCCAACCCAATGTAGCTTGCCCCAACAAAGTAAAACCACCTATGTAGGCCACGTGGTAGATGTATGTGTGAGCACTTTTGTCAAGGTCGCGGGCACTTATAGTAGCCTTGGACACATAGAGAGAGAGTGTGTCAAGGACTATGAGTTTAGGGACTTGAGGCACTGGTCGTGGACTATCAAGTAAGAGGGAAACTTGGTATAGGGTCCAGGTGTGCTAGGAGTATTCACTTGAGGGGAGGTGTTGAAATATACAAGTGAATAGGGTGTGTACGGGAACAAGCCCTTGGTTAGAGGCTGTAAAAGAGAATGTGTAAATGTGAAAGAACATGTGAAAAGGTGAGAAGAATCTACTAGGAGAGAATAAAGGGTAGCATGAGAAGATTTAGGAAGTGTGGAGATATTCTGGGAGAGAGGTGGAGAGAATCAAGCAAAAGAGGTGGAGAGAATCAAGCAAAAGAGGTGGAGTGAATCAAGGAGAAATCTGTGGGATTAGATGCTTGGATGTAAACTCTATAAATTTAGGCATTGGCCTAATGAGAATTTGTTAGTTTTTGATTATCCAGTTATTAGTTAATTACTCACTAATTATGTCATAATTATCATCTAATCTCTTTGTTATTAATGATGTTGATTCTAGAATTTGATCCACCATAGCTCATCACATTGCTGTAATTTTAACACTATTCACACAAAAATATACTAGTACACTCATAAGGGATGTTCAAATATTATGGCTATACACTACCCTTTGACTTTGGAACCTGTACAATGATAAATAGTAGGAGAACATGTGTTGTTTCCAATAGGCTCTGCATGTCTTCCCCACTTCTTAGCAAGAAGAAGAAGGGGCTGCATATATGATGCAATAAGTATCTCATCTCTGTCCATCGAGGTACACACATGGCTATCTTCAAACATGCCTTGAGAATAGGGGCAGTGCCGCATCCCAACTCAAGGCAAATACCACCATGACGGCATAATAACTCAAGAAAGTAAGCCATAAATGTAACTCTCCTCTCCAATGCTCCACGAATATCCTCCCCAATAGGCTCCCTACTTATGAAACCTCAGGAAAGTGGTGGTAAGCCACTGAATCCAAAGGCCACATATGTGGAGCCTCAAAGAGAGGTGAACTCTCCAAGAAAAACAAAGGAGCCACCATCCCTCGTCTACAAACCAAAGAGGATAGATAAAGCATACTGCAAATCAAGAAAGACAAATGCTCAAGCCAAAGACAACACCTCATTTACACATTAAGCATAGAGTTACAAGCGAAACTAGCAAACAGTACCTCTGTCTAGAATCCACCACTCTCATGGTGATGACCATACAGGAGTGATGCATGACAACAATCTACCACCATACCTCCAGATCTGATATATGGTAGTACCGATCCACCCAACCAATAGTCTCCTGACAATCCAATGCAAAAACAATCATTGCATCAAAAGCCTTTTCAAATAAAAAAAATCAAACCAAGTAGATAGGTTTAATGTTCATGGAATACCTCCCATGGATGCCATAATCAACAAAACCACCCTCAATCAAAGAGTGTCAATGTAGCCATGTCGATGTAGCCAATGAAACTCCATATTGCACATGGTCCTCTATGATAGTGTCCCAAGGAGGCCTAGACATGGCACTGTGTAGAACACCTCCGAAGAGGAGGACTAGAAACATAAAATTTGCTACTCAAGACATGGACCTCCCCTTCCTAGCAAACTCTCGACCTTGGGGCGATGGCATATGCTCGTGAATATTCGTGTATGTTGGATTTTTCATTCCTATTGCTGAAAAATCCCTGCCAATAGCAATGTAGTCACCAACTAGAGCCAAAAACTTGGGAGCATCCCCCAAGAAATCATTTCCAAGCATATGGTCTGACAGATATACGTAAGTGCTAGTTTGCTTTTGAAATGACCTTGTCTATATTAACACCACTAGACTCACCAACACATTAACCAAAAAGAATTATTTCAAATAAGAGGTGTATGCAAAATAAATTAAACAAGAGGTGAAAGGCCATAAATGACACTCACCCATGTCCGATGTATTTTCAGCCTCCTCTAGAATCATCATCCTCATAGAGTGTATCACCATGATTTTGCATTCCCTTTCCACCATGACCTTTGGACAACTAAGTTAGAGGTATTTGTCACAATCAATACTCATAAAGTATGCATAAAAGGCAAGCATGATTTTCTAACCTCCATCCCTCAGGGGGTCCATTAAAGAATATGTACGATAGCATGTGCGTTCAACATAAGGGGTTTTTTCTTGGATGGACTCACATAAATATTTATATACATAAGGGTTTTTTAAATTGAAAAAAATGAAAGTTTTCATACATAAGGGTTATATTAAATATAACATAAATTATAATTAAGGGTATTTTTAAATACCCCTTGAACACACATGCTATAGGTAGTGTTTACATAGTGGACCCCCTAGGCTCCATCCATTGATTCATTAGCCTTTTCCACAATGACCTTGGGTTGCTCTTTCAAAACTGTGCATGGAGCTCCTTCTCCCTCTCCAACACATTGTGAGATAAATCCCAAGCCAAATCCAAACATGATGTATATGTAGATGTAATGTATAGATGATAGTGTGAAGGGGATCCTTGGTGGCAAAAATGACGTGTGACAGCCTAATGGATATGTGTAGGCATGAAGAAAAAAGGAAAGAGTATGGGCGAATGAAGGAATTGGGCTATGCCACATTCTAGAAGAAAGCAAGGCAACAACGGGTTGAAGCAGAGTACAATTAAGTTTTTGGAAGAAAAAAGGGATGAGGGAGAGAGGGTTTGCAGTGGGGAGGTTACCTGCTGCTGCAGATCAATGGTCTTTGTTAGGGTTTGCAAGCTAGAGGCCTTGCATTTTTTGTGGTTGCCGCCGCAGACATAAGTAGTGTGAGTGGATTTAGTTTAGCCATAGCAGAGGGTGTGCTGAAGACTAGAGAATCAGCTAGGATGTGGTTGCCCTAGGATCTCTGTGTGGCATCTCTGCTAGAGACTTGGCTCAACCTAATACATCCTCAAGTGTAGCTCCTGAAGATGATACTTTCAAGTGTTGCTAGGGTATACATGTAGAGGATCCCTATGATTTTTGGTGTTTTCTTATTGTATGTTTTCGCCCATGTCTCAAGAATGTTGAGACACTGCTGTGTTGATTTGAAGTAGACAGAGAGTTTGGGTTTTATCTATTATGAGTGGATGTAAAGCTTTTGTTTTGATGTTTTGGTTGTGAGATGAATGAGTGGTTCTGATTGAGTTCATGGAGATGGAACACCTGTGTGTGTTAATCGTATGTCTGGGGAGCTGGCGTTGATGAGACTGAGCTGACTTAGTCAACATTAGATGAGATGATACAGAGTCAGATGAGGTAAAGTGAGTATCAGATATAATCAATTGAAGGTGTAGAGGGCTAGGATTGGTTTGTCTGGGTCAAAGGGAAGTGGTTTTTAGTCAAGTCTAATAGTTAGAGGACTGTCATCAGTAAGTCATATTGGTTTGTGGGCTGAATGTGGATTTAGAGCTAACTATGAGTCAATTGAGAGTCCGTAGGGTTGGATCCTTGTGAGGTTTGAGTGTTTTGAGGATGTAGAAGTGTCAGAGGACACAGAGAAGAGGAAGTCTGATCCAGGTGAATAAGCTGAGTTAGTTCAATAAGTTTAGTCAAATTAGCCAGATTAGAGTCAGCTGCTACTTCAGTAAGTTTAGTCAGATCAACCAAATTAGAGTCAGCTACTACTGCTCTCTCTAGATAGCAGAGAGTCTTTGATGTGTTCTCTCTAAAATTGGAGTAGCCTGAGAGTCGGGGAGAGTCAGTATGGGAAAGTTTTTGATTTAGTTAAGGTAGCTAAATCAATTGGGCCTGTTTCACTCAGTTGAATCGGTTGGGTTTGTTTCAGTCTACTCTGCTGAATCAGTGTGTCGACCAAGTTCAGTAAGTGACTCGGTGGGAGAGCCAAAGTGCCATGCCATAAAGAGAAAACCTAACCCTAGCTAGTTCTCCCACTTCAAGATCTAGACTCTCTCCCATTCCCACCCAAAACTTCCTAACTCTAGTAGAGTATTTGAAATCCCAACTTAGTAGCTTTCCAAATAAACCCACCTCTGAAGATTGTTTGTCCTACTTTACTTAATTTTAATGAAAGTAGTGAAGCTTGAAAGCCCATTTTCAACCTTCATCAAAAGAGACCATGTTTTGAAACTTGGGTCTCAAAGGGATGGCCACCCCAAGTAAACTTGGTGGGTAATGGGCTTGAATGCCAATTTTAAGCTTAAAAAAAACTCACCTTTGAAAATTAGATTTCAAAAGAAGGGCCACCATAGTCAACTTTTTTGAGTATTACTTTTTACTTGAAGAATAAGGTCAATTTCAGCCATGGTAGCACGCATACACAATCATTATTATGTACACACAATACATGACAATTTTAGTTTGGTTGATATGACCATACATGCACATCAACATTTGAAAAATTGGTGTCTTAGCTTATCTCACCATCTAGTTAGATTTTGGAAAGTGGTGTCTTAGCTTATCACCTAGTAAGGAAAAACATGTAAGCCTTTATTGCTTGATCAATCAATTTAACAAGAGGCCAATCGAAACTGTTTATGTTTCATCCAAACATTTTTCTTAAGAGATAAATGGTAAAATAATAAAACTCGAAAAGATATAAGCCTTTATTGATTGATTTGTTGGTTTAACAAGAAGCCAATCGAAAATCTTTATTTTTATCCAAATAATTTTTTCAAACATTGATGCACGTGCATACGCCATTAGTATTTTATTATTTTGTACACACAAAATATTTTCCCAAACTTTGATGCACATACACGATTAGTATTTTATTCTTTTGAACACACAAAATATGGCTATTTTAGTTTTCTTGTTGAAATGGCTATTATTGGGTGAAGGTTTTGAAGGTTATTGTACACTTTCGAGGGAGTTTAGTGTTCAAACGAAGAAAAAAATTTACCCTTCAAAAGACAAGTAGAATTTTGGAAAAAATAGTAGTATGCACTCTCCAATCTTGTTATATAGAAATTGATGTTAAATGTGAGCACTTCAAATGCAACTTTGGGATCACTCTTGGAAATTGGATTTCAAAAGTGTGGTTTTCACTTGAAGACAAGGTCAATTTTGAGCCATGCATGCGTGTACGTAATTCATATTCTGTACTACACACATCACTATTTTATTGTCGAGACAGGTGTGCATGCACATACACGATTTTTATTATGTACACACAACCTCCATACAACACATGACTATTTTAGTTTTCTTTTTGAAATGGTTGTTGATCAATGATAGGCCAAGAATTTGAAGGTTGTTGTACCCTTCCAAGGTGTCATACTTTAAAATAAAGGTAGATAAAATTTTACCCTTCAAAAAGAAGGTTAAATTTAGAAAATGGATGTTTAATATAAGGTTGTTGTAACCTCCCAAGGGGGTTATACTTCAAAAGAAAGGTAAATAAAATTTTGCCCTTCAAAAAGAATTTTAGAAAAATTAGTAATATGCCCTTTTAATCTGTTTATATAAAAATGGATGTTTAATATAAGCCCATCAAATGCCATTTTTGATTCCATCTTTAAATTTGAGGGGTGGGTTTGTAGTTTTCTTGTTGAGTAATGGTTCAATTGAGCACTTCAAAATTTAAAGGGCTCGACTACCATGGGAGGTAGATTTTGTCGAGTTCAAAGCCCATTTTAATCTTCAAAAGAAACCCAAGTCTAAAATTTGGGTTGCAAAAGAAGGCCACCCCACACCTCCATTTTAATCTTCAAAAGAAACCCAAGTTTAAAATTTGGGTTGCAAAAGAAGGCCACCCCACACCTGTAGAACTGGTTTGAAAACTATCCTAGTGGCATGTATTTTAGTACCAACTCTTGCATTTCTAATGGCTTACAAGAAACCCACCTTTGGAAATTGGGTAGTAGTAGTAGTAGTAGATTTCGTTGGCTAATGTTTTTGGGATGGTGGATTACTCCATCAGCTCACAACCTACCCCCGTCGCGTAGCTCACTGGCATCGGGCCCGGGCCCCCATAACCATTGTCTTGAAGGCAGTCTTGCAGGGGGGGTTGCATGGAGATACACAAATCACACACAACACATGGTTCTTGTTGTTGAGGGCCCACAAAAGGTATATAAGGCTGCATGTACACATAATGGCTGGAAAGATACTCACCTTTTTTTTAAAAATTTCCTTCAAAATTTAACAAAACTACTGGAAAATCGTGGCCAGCCAAACAGAAATCTCAGAGGGTTTTTCTAAAAATGAGCCGAGTAAAGGACAGTTTGTTTTTTCTGACACTTTGCCATACGGATAAGGATAAAAACTAAAGTTGATTTATTATTACTTTTTTTTTTGTGGGGGCGACGAGGAAAGGAAAAAACTATTTTTTAAAGTGAGAGGCAAAGTTGCCAAGTTCTATAATAAGAGAATTATACACGGTCTCAAGCAGACCAAGCAAATATGGCAGTGGGACTCGGTAAGCAAATTATCTATTGTAATCATGTGATGGATTGCATATGCACAAACTCTTTTAATGGCAGAAAATTAATTGTGAGCCTTGGTAACTAGTTTCGGAACGTTAATTCACTGGTTTTGGAACGTTAATTCACGTTAATTTGCGATGACAGCAGGTGTGCTTGCAACCGGAGTGGGCGCCATTGCCATCTCCTTTGTGGCTGCGGCAGTGGGCATTTTCATCCAACAGTATTGTGCGACGCCATGTTTCTGCACGAGCACGAGCTCCGATGCCGATTACGATACGCGTTGCAAGCTCATCGCGCTCTACATGAAAGGCGAGACAGAGAGAGAAAGAGAGAGAGAGAGAGAGAGAGAGAGATGGACTCAGCTTAGCCTAGCACTATAATTAAGAGGGTGAGAGGAGCTTAGCGTCTTGCAGGAAGCTTATTCCTTTGGCTAATCGGTTGCAGTGCCTCTCATCGCAACACATGTGTTTGCCTTCTTCCTCGCTCCTGCGGGCATGTATGTGTTCCACCGTGGTGCAGGCGTGTTGCAGCAACTCGGGGCCAAGAGCCCTGTCATGGCAATTATTGGGCTGGGCTACGTTATGCTCGCCATTTGTGGAGAAATCGGTTGGCATGTTGGTCAACGCTGGTTCTACCATGTATGTATTACACCATCTTTTAACCTTCCCTCTCCTTTTGTCCGATAGGTGTGGAGAGGTATTATGGAAGTACGGTCTCGCTCAAGAGGCAAGACCGAACCATGTAGGCAAGATGTTCACCCACGCACTCACAGAGCTTGCCCTCGGCGTCAGTCTAGGAGACCGCCGTCGGTAGTCCCCCCATTGCCCTCTGCGTCAGTCAGTCTAGGAGACTGCCCCCCCAGAGTAGCCCCCCCAGTCGGGCACGCAGCCACCACGGACGAACACCCCACAAGCCCTAGGGACAAGGGTGTGCTTACTCGAGTGTGTGAGTGAACGTCGTGCCTACATGGTCCGGTCCTGCCCCATCCTTCCATAATAGATGGAGATGGACGGGGAGACTCCCACTCCTCCATGAGAATTCGCAACAAGGGAGATGTCCACCCTTCTGTAGACATTCTTCCCCTTTCCAGGTGTGTGAAGACCCTTAAGTGGAATTAACTAAGTACTCTTAATTACATTTGTGTAGCCCTAGTTAAGTGGATTTGACTAAGCACTCTTACTTTATGTGTGTGGCTGCATGCTTTTCATTTAACTTTAATTCTACTATTTTTGCATGCTAGATTTCTAAAACTAGCTAGAAATCCGTGGTATTTCGTGCAATCTTGTGGTTCTTATTATATCCATATTATGTAGTTTACAAGACCATGTAAGTCCTATCATTTGGGCTATGATCCCTTACAAAGGCCCTAGAGTTGATCTGAAAGAATATGTGTTAAAACCATCATTTCTTATTGATACAACTTCCTTTTTCACAAGGAAGGTCTGTACAATATATTAATAGTGTGAATTGAAGAAAATGTAAAAAATCATTTAAACTTGTAGAATTAAATTCAAAATCTCTCTCTCTCTCTCTCTCTCTCCCGTAGAACACTTACATGTATTATTTTTCCTTCATTGTCTAGGAGGATTATGACATTCTTAACTATGTGTTCTACGCCTTCCTCACATTGGGTACTAGTGTTTGGGCATTGGGTGTGAAGAAGGATGGCTCGGAATCAAGGATTGCAGATTTAATACTCATTTTGAGCACACCCCTTGCTTCGGTCTTCTATGGAAAGGCAGCTTATGCAAATTATCATGAGATTGATGGGTCCAGCAAGGTGCCTATCTACATTATCCTGAGCTTGGAGTATGCCATTCTCTCATGGAGGCTATATAAGGTAAGTGCTACAATAAACATTTTTTAATTTGAGTCTTTCTATTGACAAAGTACTTGATCATTTAATTAAGCTCCATAATTTGCTTACAGCTATTGAATGAAGACCTTAAAGTTTGGTTATTCCCTACTTTCTCTGTGGGGGTGAATTTGTTCTTTATCTTTCTACTTGATAAATATCAAGCCAATACCTTCCTCAACCCATTATTTCAGTAAGTAAAACATCACCCTTTTTTTCTTCCCAATTCATTTCAACTCGTCATCGCATAGTAATATTATAATTTGTGTAAGAACATCACTAAGATTTAGTTTTAGTCATGTTCAATAATAGCTCAACTTTTAACATGTCTTGTTTGCAGCATTCTACATGATGCAATTGGGACAGAGTTGGGGGTTCTCATCATCACGCTAATAGTGTGGAATGCAACATCACAATCAGAAGCCAGAAAAATAAAGTAGTATTTAATATCAATGATTATTTAGAAAATGCATGAAACTCCATAAAATTGTAATGTTATGTGTGTGTTGAATCTAGCTATTATAATGTTTGACAATGCTTATCTTCCTTTTCCTATTCATAATGGTGTAATCATGTGTCAATTTGCAAACCTTGAAAAGTCTTAGATAATGTGAGAGCAATAAGAATTCTAAAGAATTTGTAGGAGTTATTTTTTTAACAAAACTTGTACTCTTTAAAGTTCTTATTCTTCTTTTTATCTTGTCTTTTAAATTTATGTTTCATAATGTAGAATCTTAACCATAAAACCAACTTAGTGTATATACTTGATGTTTTCTCTTTTCTTTTCAGAAAGGTTTTAAGGTTGGATATTTATGAGAACATTATTCCTTTTAGTCATGTACTTGTTAAGGTTTGGTTGGCCATAGTGTAGTGTACACATGCTCTAGATATATAAGTCAATTTCACTATTGTATAGAGAACTATTTTTGATAATAGAAAGTACTCTTAGCTCAATGTCTATGCGTGCGTGTGTGTGTGTGTGTGTGTGAGAGAGAGAGAGAGAGAGAGAGAGTGATTATGTTGTGCATTATGCCTCTTGCTTGGTCACTTCCATGTGTGAGAGAGTGAGTGAGATTGAGAGAGGAACTGGCTATTGGGTGCATCAATATGAAGCACCACCAAACAATGAAGGTGAAGATCCCAAGCAAAGGCACCAAGGCTTTTCATCACCAATGGAACAACCTAGTGTCTTACATGACGGGGATAACGGAAAAGGAAAGGGTTAATACGGGACTTAGCCCCACCAAGAATACAAAACCCCTTATGTGGGAAAGCTAGATCACCTCACTTACATCACCATTTGTGTCACTCTAGAAAATGATGCCTTGCAAGAGTGAGTAGGGAGAAATGGAGGAGAAAGACCTATGAAAGATATCTATCTCTACTCCAATGCCTATATGTGCTTACAAGATCAAAAGATGGAGAAGAAGCTATCTATAAAGCAAAAGGAGAGAAAGCAAGCAACAATAAACATAAGGAAAGACACATAATTAAAACCACTTAAATAAGTGGGGGGGGGAGAGGGAAAAGATATAAGCTATCACCACAAGAGCTTAATGCAAAACTTAACTATGATGGTGAGATTGCTTCTTTTCTCGTTTAGTACAAATGACTTGTATACATGGCCTCATATCTACAATGTTCGGCCTCCCATAGAATGTATTTAATCTAGTGAAGGTATTCTAGGCTTATGAAGCCATTTATATGGTAGTGATGTGTGGAAGTAAGCTAATAATGGGCCGGGGTACTTTTTCCCTATTTAGGAGGTTTTTTCCCTTGAGTGTGTATAAGTGAACTTATCATGTCACTTCACTTGTACTTCACTCAGTCTCATCAATCTACTTTGCATGTTGTGCTCCATCTATCTCTACTTGCTACATCTATGTGTGTGTTGCTACCTTGATCTCCACTCTAATAGTTAGTATTCTCTTGGCCGTTATCATCTTCTCCTTGAGTTTCTCTTTTGATTATCTTAGAGATTGAGTTATCCTCTTAGGTGGAGAAGGTATACTCCACCGTGTGTTCTTAACTATGTTAACATAATTTTTAAACCATTTCGAGCACATTTCGGGGCTCGTTTGCATGCTACAAGGTTTTCATAGACATCCCTAGGGAGTGTCAGTTAGAACTGCTATATGCAGAAACAACCATATATACAAATACCTCCTCATATCTAGTGATAGAGTTGGTAAGGTTATGCTCACTACTGCAAATGGTGAGAATCACTCTCTTTGAAGTCTTGTTTGTTCCAGGCATCAAAAAGGGCTTGCTGACAGTCTCTACCATTGCTAGGGTAGGCCTAGAGGTTAGATTTGTTGACACGATAGGTGTAGAGTTCATGACCAGAGTGATTGGAGACATCACTGTAGTATCTAGTACTCTAATCCATGGGATTTACAAGTTGGATAAATATGAGAGATTGGCATTTAATGCTTGTTCAATTACTACCACACGTGCTATTAGTGACACGAAGCTATTGTATGTCCGCTTTGGTCACTTGAATTTTGGCATTTTGTGCACCTTAAAAGGAAAGAGATGTTGCCAGAGTTGCCAAATCTTGAGGCCCTTGTCAAACATGTATAAAGGAGTACATTTTGGGAAAAATTCAAGGGGCTTCATTCCCAAAAGATCGATCAATTAGGGCTGTCCAAAAATTATAGCTTATATATATTGATGTATGTGGTCCTATGAAGACACCATGGATCAAGGGATGTCTCTACTTTGTGACCTTTATTTGATGACTCCTCTAGGCATAACTGGGTGTATCCATTGAATGCAAAGTCATAGGTTTCTACATGATTTAGAAATTTTGTTTCTATGGCTAAAAATGTGTTCACATTTTTAGCACATGTAAAGTTGACACCGTTTGTAAAGATCTAGGGGGCGGGAGTATATGTCAAAGGAGTTTCATGCATATATGGCTAAAAGAGGCATAAAACATCAATGCATAGTGCCTTACACACCTTAGAAAAATGGTGTGGCTGAGGGGAAGAACATATATCTCATGGAGATAGCACATTGCATGGTTAAAGTAGAGAATTTACCTCATGTTTTTGGTTGGAGGAAGTTGTGTGTGCCACTTATATGCTAAATAGATGGCCCACCAAGGCCTCAAGCACACAATTACCTCTTATGAATTTTGGAATGCTTTGTGGCTCATTTATGTGTTTTTGGCTATCTTTCTTATGCTCTTATACCTGAGCAACAACGCAATAAGGGGATGATATGGCATTAAAATGCATTTTTGTGGAATATAACTTAGCAAGCAAAGGGTATAGACTCTGCCATTCGACCACAAAGAGGATTTTGGTGAGTTACGATGTAATTTTTGAGAACTCAGTTCATCCCATGCTTTTATGTAAAAAAACAACAAAATGTATGCTCACATAACATATTTGATTCACTCCTACCTTTGTACAATGTTGGGCAACCATATGTGGAGAAAGTGAATGTTAAAAAAGGTGCTGCAAATCAGCCCATACCGATTAAAAATCAGCTCAAATTTTAGCCCATAGATTAGCCTAATGATAAAGCAACAATGGACAACGCAATGGATAGGAAAAGAACACCCATACAAGCATCCAAGAGTATGCCAAAATGGTTAGTGCAGACATTGCGAGATAGCAAATTAGCTACTCCTTTTCCTAGCAAGACACTTGTCGGTTCTCATCATGCATCTTATTCTTTTGTGAATCATGCTCTCATTGCTAATATACTCAATGAAGAGGAAAATCCTTTGAGGAAGCACACAAAAATGATCATTGGCATATAGGATGAGTATGGCTCAATCCTTAAAATGACACTTGCTCTATCAAATAGCAAATTTGCCTTATGGTAGAAATGCCATTAGTACAAAGAGGGTTTATAAGCTTAAGCGTAAATCTGATGGTAGTGTTGGCTATAAGGCAAGACTTGTTGTAAAGGGTTATGCTCCAGCAAAGGGCATAGATTATGATGAGACCTTTGCATCATGGTTTTGTTAAAAAGGGGCAGGAATCTAAAGTATGAAGGTTAAGAAAAGCTTTACATGGCCTTAAGTAGACTCCCCAGTGCATGGTATGAGTAGATAAATGCATACTTGGTTTGCAATGATTTTTACAATAGTCCAATTGAGATTACCCTCTTGTAAAAAGAGGAGTAAAGATTATTTTTAGGTAATCATTTTATATGTTAATAACATGATGCTCATAGGCCCTAATGAGGAGAAGATTTTAGCCTTCAAGGTTGAATTACATTGTTCATTTGAGATGACAGATTTAGACTTGTTGCATTATTATTTGGGCATATAGTTTGTACATCATGATGTGTATTGCGATGTTGTAGTATAAGTACATACAGAGGTTGCTTATTACAACATAGTTTGGTATTGAATTATATGTTTCATTTGAGATGGCGAATGAGTGACAAATTTGGGCTCGTTGTATTATTATTATTGTGATGTTGCAGTATAAGTACATACAGAGGTTGCTTACAACATAGTTTGGTATTGAATTATATGTTTCATTTGAGATGTCAAATGAGTGACAAATTTGGGCTCGTTGTATTATTATTTGGGTATACAATTTATACAGTATGACGCGTATTGTGACGTTGCAGTAGTCAAAGTATATACAAAGGTTACTTACACAGTTTGGTATTGAATATTGTAAGCCTATTGCTACACCAATAGAGATAGGAGCTAGGCTCCAAGATGCAGGTGAACTACTTGATGCATCACTTTATTAGCATGTTGTTGGGTGCCTCATCCATCTATGTAATATGAGGCTAGACATTCAATTTGGGGTCTCCTAGTTGAGCAAGTTTATGCACAGTCCCATAAGTAACGATTGGTAGGTTGCCAACAAGTGAGTATCGATACTTATAGGAAACTAAGTCCCTTGGTATAGTCTATGCTAAGGGGGGTGATATTCAACTATATGATTTTAGTGATTCTAATTGGGCTAGATGTTATGACACCACTAGTGGCTTACCTTAGTGATTCATGTATATCCTAGCTCTGATAGTGGCCACTTCAAGCTGTGAAGCTGAGTACAGGGTAGCTTTTACAACAACTGTGGATTGTGTATGGCTCATATACATTTTAGTAGATCTTGGTGTTGGATAGCAGTCCTCCACCTCCATCTTCACATTGATAGATAGAGTGCATTAGCCATTCACCTAGATTATATCTTTACACAAGAAAATGTGGCAAATATGTTCATGAACGCTCTCTCTCATCAAAAGAGAAGATATAGACTACCTTAATTCTTTCTAAAGCTCTTGGCATTAGCATGATGGTGGGGTAGCTAGGGCAATTCTTGAGGTTACACCCTCCCTATTTCCATTACTAATTTAAGCATTCTAAGGGTTAGTTCTACTATAGCTAGGGACATGGGAGGGTGAGGTGTGGTATATGGGGCTTAGTTATACTATAGCTAGAGCCATGAGAGGGTGAGGTGTGGTATATGGTGGTGCAACATATGGGGGTGGATGTGGATTATATCCCATTGGCAAAGGATAGTAATGTTATGGATAACCACCATATATTGTAGGATAATAATGTTATTAATAAACCATCATATGATGTAGCATCATAATTATTATGATGATTAAATCCCACATGATGCCCTCCCATAGTGGCATGCTTCCCTAGATGATGTCCTCCCATAGTGTGAGATATCTTGAGGTATGTGGTAGTATTGTCATGTGAGTAGTGGTTGTGGTAGGTAATTTTCCCAACCTAAATGGGTTTCCTCCTCTGGCACTTCCTATGCTAGAGGATAGGCATGGTTGTTTAGCTAAACCTAATCTTGGTATACGCTCTAGGATTAGGTCTATAGAGAATAAGACACTGTAGCCATCCTTACGGTGAATCGGTTATGTTCAATCCCTTACTTTTGAATGGATCATGCGAACAAGCCACTTATAAAGAAGTTCTTGGTCTTTGACCCTATTCTCTTGCTTTAAGATGTTAGAGAGAGCACTAGGATTTGATAAGCTTCTTCTATGGAAAATTCAATGTTCTTGGTTTTACATGCTCTTTCTCTTTTTTTCTCATTTTTTTTTGGGTTACCACCTTGCAAGCAATATGTTCTTGTGGCTACTCTCCTTTTTGAGGGAATAGGTTTGTGTGTCTGCCATGTAGCTTCTATAATCATGCTTCTCATCCAAAGGGGTGAAAAGAGCATTGTGAGTTTGTTCTTGATGCGCGTAGTAAGAATGGCAAAGGACTTTGCCAAAGCCTTTGTTGTTAAGGTCCTGCCAAAGCCTGCACCCTCTAACTTTAAAAGATTCCAATGCCCGAATTCAGAAAACAACTCTTACTCCTTGTTCCAATATCTTCCCCGACGCATGTGTGGATATCTTCGGTGACCGAGACCATATGGTCAACACCCTCTAGGATCCTTCGTAGGTCACCTAGCGCTTCACTCATAGGCCGCTTCCTTAGTCCCTCATCCACCGTACCGGAAGCTCACCATTTAAATCGAACCAAGGCTGGTCAAGAACTCGGCTAACCTTGCTACGCGAGACGTCCTCCCTTGACTCTTCGTCAGCTGTTGCAAGTTTATCAGATAGGTGTCCATGACCTCATTCACAAGACGGTCAAAATGCTTCCCCAGTATTTTTGACATAAAACAGTCATTTAAAAACATGTCATAAATACAGTTTCTATAATGAACTCTCGTCTCTCTACATTGTTCCACATCAATCCTCATTTATTTCATATGTATTCCCACTCTCATCGTATCATTTTCCATCTCATCACATCTTTTCTCATTTATTCGCAGATCTCATCCACTCGCATCTACCCATATCCACATCTCATCTCACATCATATTCATTCACATCACATATCACATCTATCCCAATTTACATCACATCTCATCCACTCGCATCTACCCATATCCACATCTCATCACATAATATTCATTCACATCACATATCACATCTATCCCAATTTACATCACATCTCATTCACTCACATCCCTTATCATATCTATCCCAATTTACATCACATCTCATTCACTCAAATCCCATATCACATCTATCCCAATTTACATCACATCTCATTCACTCACATCCCATATCACATCTATCCCAATTTACATCACATCTCATTCACTCACATCTCATTCATTCACATCCCAATTCACATGACATCACATCTCATTCATTCACATCCTGATTCACATCACATCACATCTATTCACGTCCATCACATTCATTTACATCCATTTATTCACGTCCATTTACATCCATTACATCACATCACATCTATTCACGTCCATCACATCCATTTACATCCATTACATCACATCCATTTACATTCATCACATCACATTCATTCATATAAGACATCTTTCTCGAGGTTGGTGCAAGAAATATTAAGATCTACAAAGGGAAAATCATTATAGGTACTTTTCAAGAGATCAAGCATGTAATGTGGAGCAATGATCACCCCAAGAGTTGCCTTCTCTTCAACAAGTGGGTGAAACTTACATGGTGGACCTCATGCATGATGGTCAGCTGTTAGCCATCCATGCCCGGTGCATCACACTCAAGCTTGCAGATCTCTATCTTGTTCATAGAATTCATAACAATAGTGATGCATTTAACCTTAACCATGCCATGGTTTGAAGAGTTGCGATAATGCTCATGTATCATTTTGTGTTTTCATGTTTTTGTTCAGTTGTTGTACTCGTAGGGGGGTCACTTAGTGTAATATGTCTATATCACATGTTGTGTGTTCAAGGCTTCGTTTATTTATCCCTATGTAACCTATTTACAACATTTCCTTACATCCCCTCTGTAAAATTTTGTAAAATTTACGAATCCTGTAATGTAAATATTTTTTTTTCCTAGAGGAATTTTAAAAGGCCTTATGTGAGAGATACATTACCACTTTTGCAGTCACTTTGGAGGCAATATGAGAGACTCAAGACGTAAGATATCTACATCATGTGTGTTATTTGAATCCACACACATAGAAGAGAGGTGTAAGCCGCAACGGGGCGACACACCCAACACAAGTTCGAGCCTAGGTTTGACTCTGGTAGTGCCAAAAGACTAAGAGAAAAAAAACCCCAAAACAAATTCCGAATCACGATCCAGGCAGCGGTCGGTCGGCATGGGCGGGGGCCCAAATGAGCATGCTGGACATGGATAAGCAACCACTAGTGTGAAATGGGCATGTTGGGTATCAACTCAAGTGGCTCGACTTCCCAAACTCCCATCACTAATAATCTCTCCCTATCACTCCTAATTTAGGTGCTAATCATGATATAGCGCTTTTCTACTCTATGTCAAAAAGCGACGACATGAGAAGGGGTTTAGAAGGGCCGTAGTTTTGCAACCGGGTGTTAGATTGAGGATGTGAGCATATAGGTGTGTTTCCTACAACTTATACTTCATGTCTACTACCTAGTTAGTGAAAACAATTGAATCTCTCTTTATTTAACTTTTCTCTCGAAAGTAGCTCCCGAGAGACATCTAGAGTGATCCAAGGGTCGTTTAAACCAAACGGTGCAGATCAAATATTTAATCCTTACTAAACCCGTATAATTCATATGAAACAATTTACAATGATTTCAAGAATTTTTGATCAATTTTCGCTTGCTTTTTGAGTATTGTCTAAAATTAGAGCTATATGCAAGCGAATGGCAATGGTGGGCCTGGGGAATAGCCTCAAACAAACCCCAACAAGAACAAGACCATTAGCCACTAAGGACCTAACAATCTCTAAGCAGTACTATCCACTCCTCCTAAGTGCAAGTCCTTCCCTTGTTCACAGATATGGGACTCTCACATATACACCACTTTATATAAGTTTCATGCCCAAATACTAGCCATAAGATGTTCACCAATCCCACTCTATGTCTGAACCCTAAATAGTTGGATTCACATATGGTTCATCCCTTCTAGCTCTCTCAAATCCCCAAGCCGAGCCCAACCAACCCAAGAATCATGTAGATAGACTCTCCACCTAGTTTCCAACACCCTTACCAGCTCTTACTCCCAAAGAAACACCAGAGAAGATGCAACATTCCAAAAAGATATCTACACAAAGACACTTAGGGATTTTCTATATCAGTGGTACCATAGTTCTCGTGGGGCCTCCTCATGCCCAAAACACATTAGAACACATCATCCATTTTTATATACATTATCTAGACCTTCCATCAACATCTCATCTCCTACAAACTCTCTAGACATCAATAAGGCCCACCAGACCTTATATAATCATAAAAAACAGCAGTCCACCAAATAGGCAAATTCAGCCCCATCAAACATCCATGAAGGCATCTAAAATCACCTTAAGAATTGACGTGCTTCTAGAAAAACATATGTACATCACATATAATAGGCCCCATGTACAAAAAAACTAGGCTAGTAGATATGAGGACTGCAAAGTGGCACCCTGCAAAACTGCTAAACCTGAAATCTTCAATGCCCAATCAACCACACATGGCATGTATTGAAACCACAACCATGCCAAGAATTACCATGTCCTAGCAACTCCAAGAATTTGTTTTTCGTTGTTTGTCAGCTTCTCCTATCCATGGCCAAGCCCTCGAGCAAAAAGATCTGGAACCTTCCTAGGTCAAAGATTGGAAACTTTTATAAATGATATGCATCCAAGACTTATTAATTACATCCACTTCTTAGTTGTTACAAAAAGTGAAAACTGGAAAAACCATGCTGCTTTGCAAGGTTCGCGGAAGACCTTGTGGCTTTTGCTGCTTCCATGGAAACCCTTGCTGTCACACCTAAGTTGAGAACCCACTTTGCTACATCCATGCACAACCTTGCTGTAACACATACCAAAACATAGTATTAGAACCCACTTTCTACATCCATGCAAAATCTTGCTATAAAGCATGTTGAAACATACCTAAACATAGTACTCAAACCATAAAGGCTGCATTCATGCAAAACCTTGCTATACCCGAAGCCAAAACATAATATTCAAACTTGTTTCACCGTATCCATATAAAAGTTTGTTGTAGCCCATGTCAAAACTATGTATTTGAGATTTTTTTGCCACATCCATGCAAAACTTACGGTTGTAACCCATACCAAAACATAGTATTCGGACTTGCTTTGCCGCATTTATACAAAACCTTGTTGTAACCCATGCGGAAACTATGTATCCAAACCCACTTTGCCATATCCTCACAAAACCTTGTAACAAACCCCATACCAAGAATTGGTTAGGGAAAAAAAAAACCATACAAGAGTTTAAGGCTGAGTGGTGAAGGAAACCATTGAAGTACCCATAAAAAATGTTGCAAATCAGCCACTTGTGTGATTCAAAGTCTTGCAAAATGATTCAAAAAAGGAAATCCATAAAGACAAATCCAACTTAAACCATGGTAATAAATATATGTTTCTTCATATTAGATAGGACTACAAAGAAGAAGCGCCTACCAAGTGTCCCTAATGCCCCTTTACAAAGTTATTGAATACATTCCAATCATTCTCATCTAAAGTATACTTATTGCTATTGAAGTCATACAGAGGTTTGCCAATGCAATGATAGTCTCAATATCTATCATATCAAGATCTGTAAGGTCATATGTGAAGCATCTTGAGCCTTTTGCCTTTTAATACCACCCAAGCTCGACTTCCACTCCAAAAGGTCTATTTGAGAGGTTAAACCTTCTCTTATATTCCACATACTCCCCACCAACCTTTCTCCTCATTTTTTGAACTCTTCCAAGGTACCATACAACTTGTTGTGTTGGATTGCATTTCCTTTTGTTTTTTCCTCCTTGAAATTATACAGCACAATTGAACCTATCCCAAATAGATTCTCATTTGATGTAGCAAGAGGTATCTCCTCCTTAGAGTAGTATACTCCTTGCCAAACCCTCATAAGTCTATCTTTAGAGAGTGTGGGATTTCCATTAAGTTGGCTTACCAATGTGGACTTGAAGAGAGTATTACTATGAATGGTAACAACTGGGTTCACTGCTTCTTGTTCACTACTTTTTGTTCATTTAGGAGAGAAGCCACTACATGTCTAATTTCACTTATGGAGCCATCATTGTCACTGTCCTCTGTTTCTGACACGAACCACTTGTTGGTCTTCTTCTTTTGAATCAGATTCTTGTGCTTATGTATCTGCAAATACACTTGACCAAGGCTCCAACAACCACTTCATGTCCTTACCCTTCGGCTTCATATGCAAACGTTCACACATATCTTGAGCACTTTTCAACCACTTCTTCAAAGCTTTGATGATTTTATCATCAGTTGACACACAATCATAGTCTCCTAGATTAGCTTTTGGCATGTTCTCTTTGAGATTCAATTCCCTCCTTACATGTTCTCGCTTCTTGTGTGCCCTTGTAAAGAAAGTACTGTCCTCTTTACATTCAAAGTGTGCAAACCTATTCAAACTACTAGCACTATGTAGCATATCCATCAAGTCATAAGCGCGCTCTTGCCCCACCATGCTCCCAATCTTACTGAAGAAGATTTTAGCTGCATCTGAACCTGTAAGATGTAAAGGGAACCTAAGGCTTGGACAAAAATTTCTAAATTACTTGATTAACATGACCACAAAATGGCATGAGAGCTGCACATCTAAGAAAGCCTCATTGGTTATGTAGTTTCTATTTAGTTGGTATGATGAACAATCCATGACCTCCAAATCTAAAAGAAAAGAGACTTTTCCCGCAAGATGGAGTCAATCCACAAGGCTCAAGTGTGGAGACAAGAAGACTTCGATGTAGTCTTCTTGTCCCACCATGCTCCCAATCTTACTGAAGAAGATTTTAGATGCATCTGAACCTGTAAGATGTAAAGGGAACCTAAGGCTTGGACAAAAATCTCTAAATCACTTGATTAACACGACCACAAAATGGCATGAGAGCTGCACATCTAAGAAAGCCTCATTGGTTATGTAGTTTCTATTCAATGTATAGTTGGTATGATGAACAATCCATGACCTCCAAATCTAAAAGAAAAGAGACTTTTCCCGCAAGATGGAGTCAATCCACAAGGCTCAAGTGTGGAGACAAGAAGACTTCGATGTAGTCTCTGGAAATTTCAAGATAAGCTTGTGTTCCCAACATGCTCTGCTCTTTTCTATGCATTCCATTGTTTGCCATTTCTTCCAAACACCATTGCACTTGTCTACTACATATTCTTTGATCTCCAGCCCAATTTTGGTGGTCATCTTGCCTAATATCTCCCTCCCTTAGCATATGCTTGTCAATGGAAAAAGCATCATACATAATAATGGCATGATTTAAGGTGATCCAAACATTGCCAATAGCCAATTGACGCTTAGGCTTATCAAGAACATTGACTAACTTTTCCCATTATGTACAAAGTCTTGATTATGCAGCCCAAAAACTTCATTTTCTAAAACTTTTGCTGAGAGTGGCCATCCATCCCATTTGAGCCCAAATCTGCTACCTTTCTTATCTACATAATCGGAGAGTATCAAAGTTCTTTGTCAGCTACTATCACCATCGGCGGATGCATGCCCAATAATTGGACCAGTTGTGGGCTTTAGCTTCTCATCCCATAAGCTTGGAATGACATCCCATTGCTTGTGGACAAAACTTGCATCAAATCGGTTGCAAGTGCAATGAAGTACTAGAACCAAGCGTGGGAGGGCATCGTGCAATGGGTCTGCAAGGAAAACTCTTGCATGTCCACCAATGAAACAATTCTAAAATGCATCTACAATCTGCTCATACCCTTTTTGTCCTTCTCCCACTTTGATCATGCATGTGGTCATACACTCATGATTTAAATCTGATTTATATCCATCAAAGCCCACGAGTGTGTCATCCTTTGGATTCCACCTATAAGCAATAACAAGCATTAGTCCGCAAGATCATTTGCAATCCTTTCGCATTTGAAAACAAGGTTTAGATTAAGAAAATGATTTTCATCGAAAAGATCTTGATATGATTAACTTATCCGCTTCTTTATTGCGGTTTCATCTTCCACTAGAGATGAAGGGAATCTTTGACATGATCCCATGCTTTTCTTTCTCCTTTTCATAAATTTCAGCAATTGCATCAAAAATATGCCCATGTATACCCAGTACAAATTGAGTGGCAAGTCTTTGCCCTCTCTTTGTTGTTGATAAAGAAGGTCCATTGAGGTTGGAACTCAAGAAGTCATGTAGCCTTGGGCCTCCCCACATCCTTGCAACCTCAAATATTGCCTTTGTGTTCCCACTATATCTTCATCTTGCACTGGTGGACCTGATTATGTTTGTAGCAACATCTTGTAGAGAAAGTCCCATATGGCAGCTTTACCACCAAACTTGCCCAACCTATGGGCTTCAATTATATTTTTGCAAACTCTTTTTGCATCCTTTCGATTGAGAGACTCTCTTGAACTCCGGACTCTTACTGAAAGAATGACAACCTAATTAGAAGAAAGAGCTGCATTTCTAAGCTCACTCTTTGTAAGATAATCTAGTCTTCTTCTACAACCGGTACCCCCATCTCCTCTCTTGTTCTCAACCTTCTCCTCTTTGTACAATCTCATTCTAAAGTCAGTAAGGTTAACTATCCCCTTGTAATGGTGGCATATGAAGCCTTTAAATGGTTTCCCATCTTGTGAAATGCGTATGCAACTAATTTGATGAAAGAATCCATCCACATGAGAGTCAGTACCTTCATCATGTAAGGTCGCCTCGGTATGAGGCTCTGCAAACCAATGCTTTCCACCACATTAATCATATAAGAAAGGCTTTACCTATTTTGACCTCATGGCTCCAAAGACCCCAACAAGATTAAATTTACAAAAGAACTTTCATTCTCTTTAGTATGACTCGAACAAGGAGAGAAAACACTCATACGTGAGCTTTCGGTTTTTGTTGAAACCAAAAAGCTATTGAGAAATCTTTGCTTTGGATCATGCTCGTTATCCCTCGAGGAGGCCCTCGCAAGCCTGTGAGTGCTGCCTTTGAACTTTCCTCTTTCTTCATAAGCGACTTGATGTGAAAGTTTGACTTTGTGTGCTCACTGAGAACTGTGTACAAATCTAAGCTTGGAGGACACAAACACAGCCATGCACCATCATATTTGCATCGCACCTTCACTAAGCTTTTGTCCTTAAAATCATGTAGTGTAGCTTCAACCACCTCAAAATCCCAATCTATTAATATGATAGGAGACAAGTAAAAGTGCAAGAAGATGGCAAGATAATATTTGAGGAAGGAAGAAATAATACCTTTATTTATCTTCATAAAAGAATGCAGCTTCTCGATTGCATCCTCTATCTCTTATTTATCATCCTTTGTCGGTTGATACACTACTTTGAGTATATCTTCTTTTCGTAGTCCTCAAGAAACCATGTACTTGAGTTCATGGTTTTTACTCTCCAAGATGTGAAATCTCATGAAGTTAGAGAAACAATTGTAAGCCGCATGCTTGCCTTTCGTCGAGCCTTTACCATAAAGTTCATTGCACTCATGACACCAAATTCACACATGAGGCACCCCATTGAAGTCCTCATAATGGAACTCAAACCTATCATCCCTTGACACTACCATTTCCTTCAGCTTTGATCTAACTCTATCACACTCCCATTGGCAAAGTTCAAGAATACTTGGGCTCAGTAATCTATTAGAAAGCTTTGAAGACATGTTCTCTTGAGCTTCAAGATTTGCTTCACCTGCTTGAGCTTCAAGATTTGCTTCAATAACTGATTGAAGCAATGCCTTTTTCTTGGAGGGAGAGTTTCCTCCATGCTGCATGAACTCCTCCTAATGTGAACTAGGAGTTGATCATTGATTGTCCATCGTTCCTCTTGCCGAATAGTTAATGTATACTCATCGTCGAAAAAATTAAAAGGTTCCAATAGAAGCTCATCACCTTCAATTTGTCCATGAACATGAGAGAATGTGGGCTGACCTGTATCTCTTCTCACCCTAACAACATCTAATTCCTCCTTGCTATCATAGTCAACCACTTGAATCCTAAAAAAGGATGTCATGATACTAAGACCGATTCTACTTTTTTTTAAAATGAGAACCTTAATTAGAACCAATGATCCAAACTTCTAAACACTTGATGGAGTTAGTGATATTACTCAACATCCCCCCCCACATAGATGCTTATGGTCTCATCATCACCAGTCGTGTAAGATTCCTCCTCAGCCCCCCTCAAGATGTCCAATATCTTCCCTTGTAATCAACCCCTTTTCAGAATAATAAAAGATCTTGTTTCTACCTGTTTTGGCCTAGAGAGAGAAAATGTTCTAGAGAGAGATAACTTAGTTTTTAGATATCTTTGGATGGAAAAATATCATTTCTTATTAAAATAAATTCCCTCAAAATAGAATTTTAAAAAGAATTTCCTAAGGTGCATTAGAAATAAATTATAATCTGCTAAAAAGACAGCCTAAGGGTCCAGATTTTTTGAAAATTTTAGATTAAGGTTCTGAGGGGCCAATCAAATTCATTCAAATGTAGGGAGGAGATAAATGGAAAAAATAAAGAAAAACCTCCCAAAAATGAGTAAATACTCACATAAGATGAAGAGTGGACTAAGGACCAAAGGAAATACTAAAAAAAGAAATTTTTGACACCTCAGAGTGGGGATTCCCCCTTATAAAGGAGGCGCCTATTTCACATGTGTGGAGTTTTAAACTCTCAAATAATGAGATATTTCATCTCTCCTAATTCAAGTCTAGTTCCAAAAAGTAAGCTGAACTGACCCAAAAACGGTAAAAAATTGACCAAACTGATCTCAAAAATTCTAGAATCAGTTTGCTTGGTTAGAGGCTCACTTTTTCCTATAAATAGAAGCCTCCCCCTTTGTAAAAGCTTAATAGTGTTTATGCACTGTTACTCTACTCCTCCCCAGAGCCAAAAACATTGCATTCACTTGATAATTCACTTGTTTTTTACTAATTCCTCTACAAAGAATTGGTGGCCACTCTTGATCCAAACAAGAGTAGAACCCTCAATCCCTCAAGCCAAAGGAAAGCTCACAAAAACTCCATGTAAGTTAATAATTCTACTTTTTTTTTAATTCTAATCTATGGTTTTTTTAATTCTTTGCTTTTTAATGTGAATATGGATGTTAAGCCTTGATGAAAAGACTTCCCCCTTCTCTTTATTAAGAATTTCAGCCTTTCGTTATCCTAAAATGAGGAACAAATAAATTAAGTTAAACTTTTCCTATTGATTTCTCTTTAAAAGTGAAAATTTATTAGATTAGAGTGCTTTATTTCATCTTGGGATAAATTTTAAAATAAATTTAGAATGTAAAAATTGAGAAATGGTTAGCCATACAAAGGAGGTTATGGCAAAGTTTTCTTAAATTTTGTGGAAATAAGTTTTATCTTTATGTTATTCAAAAAGAATAATCCCCATTGTTTGCGCATTCTAAAAGAAATTCTTTTTATTTTTGTTATTACTATTTTATGCATAAATAGATGCATAAAAGGATTTTATTTTATATAAAAGTGTTATTTTCATTAGATTCAATTTCTATGCATAGAAAGATGTATATTGGCTATTTTTTTATATTAAAGTGTTATTTTCATTAGATTTAAATTCTATGCATAGAAAGATGCATATTGGATATTTTTTTATTATAAAAGTGTTATTTTCATTAGATTTAATTTCTATGCATAGAAAGATGCATATTGGCTATTTTTTTAATTATAAAAGTGTTATTTTCATTAGATTTAAATTCTATGCATAGAAAGATGCATATTGGATAAATTTTTTATTATAAAAGTGTTACTTTCATTAGATTTAAATTCTCTACATGGAAAGATGCATAAAAGAAAAAAAATTATTATAAAAGTGTTACTTTCATTAGATTTAAATTCTATGCATGGAAAGATGCATAAAAGAAAAAAAATTTATTATAAAAGTGTTACTTTCATTAGATTTAAATTCTATGCATGGAAAGATGCATAAAAGAATTTTTTTAATTATTAAAGTGTTACTTTCATTAGATTTAAATTCTATGTATGGAAAGATGCATAAAAGAAATTTTTTCTTTTATTAAAAGTGTTATTCCTATTAAATTGATTTTATGCATAAAAGGATTTTCTTTTATATAATAGTGTTATTTCCATTGAAGTTGGATTTTATGCATAAATAGATGCATAATGAATTTTTATATCAAAATTAGAGTTCTCTTTAATTCTATGTTTACTTTCTACGAGTATTTGAGAAATAAATAAGTAAATACTCATAAGAGAGAAACTTCTATCATTTTTATTCACTTGGATTGTAATGAGAAAATTTAAAAATTCTATCGAAGTCAAAAATTCAGATAAATGATTAATTTATTCCTCATCAGAATTCGTTGATTAGTTTAGAAATCAATTAAGTGAATATTCAATAAATGAAATGAAGTAAAATAGTAATTGAAATATCACTCTCTTTTTTGAGAATGATAGTTCAGGAAGAACCTTATCAGACTCGAAATCTAAATCAAACTATGACCAAGACCAAACTCTTTCGTCAATTTCAAGGAAAGATGATGTGACTAGTTCAGGAAAAAATTCACTCAAATATCCCACCAAATCTGAAGCTAGTTTGAGACCCTTTGAATTGATATGAGGATCAAGGTTACAGAATTCGAGGAATTCTGTTTTGGAATTCAGACCTATGATCAAAAAGTTTTGGGGATGCGGATTCAAGATATGCTCATTGTATTCAAAAGAAAATCAAAACTAAAAACTTGAATAGAAACCCTGTTTTCTAAAAGGACTATTTTATGCGAGAATGCTGGAGGGAGCATTAGGTATATGTGTTTTTCTAAGGAAAGTTTGGTTGCAACAGCTGCTGCTGGCGGGGAGTGTTCAAAGGGACAGCTCACGCGGCAAAGCCTGTCGCTCGCGAGAAAGATGTATGATGGATGAATGTTTATTGCAATCTATTACTGGATCTTGTTTGCTGACTAGCTGGTCTCAACGGAGAGTCCAGAGTGATACTGTTTTTGTTGAGAAACAAGGATTGGAAGGAAGTTTTAAGTTATGACATCTGTAAAAACCAATAATTGTTTGTCAATGGATTGTTTTATAAGTTAAAGTTTTAAAGAGGAGTGTGTGTGTATCTGTATTCTAAAGCAAAAGTTAAGAAAGGCATTCAATTATGGGTGGGTGAGTACTTGTCTGGTTCTACCAAATTCCAGTGGTTGGGCGGTGGCTAACCCATGGGCCGGCTGGAATCAGTAGAGTTTTAATAATAAAATTGATTAATAGGAATACGCTTAGAACTCGAGTAGTTAAATAAAAGCCTGAAGACTTTTCAAATGAATAGATCAACGACTGTGCCTGATTCAATTAGGAAAAAAGCATTGATTTCTTCAAGCTAAGTCTGTAATAGTTTTCCTTCTATCTGGTTTAATCAGATGAAGGTTAGTTTAGTCTTCAAGCTAAGTCTGTAATCGTTTTCCTTCTATCTGGTTTAATCAGATGAAGGTTAGTTTAGTCTCTTGACCCCGTTAGAAAATTCGTTAAGAAATTCAAAAAGGTGGAATCGTCCCCGTTTTTTGGGCAAGGAAAATTTTATCGGTTTCGGTTTTGGAATGACCACCAGTTTAGTCTCGTGCTCGGACATTCGAGGGCGAGGCCCCGAGTGGGAAACCCTACCCTGCGCAATAAGAGGAAGCTACTTTCGCTGCTGCTACCAACCGGGAATCCGGTGCGCAGAGGGGGCAGTGGGATCTCACAGCTGGTATTAGAGCGCTGTTGTAAACTTATGAAACAACAGTAGAAATTGCTTAAATTTGTAAAGTAAATTTGGGAAAAAATGTTTTCACTTGCTAAGATTATGTTTAAAATGAATTCATAAATTGAAAACTCATAAATTGAATTGGATTTTTAGATGAATACCCCAAATCTGTCTAGCATTCCTGGAGAGTCAGGATATGATCGCCTTTACCTTTGATCATCTCATCAACTTTGCTACAACACCCGAGAAAGCAGAGTGAGGCTCGCTTCGTCACTTTGAGGATCTATACTTCCCTGATCCTAGAGTGACGTCAGCACATGTGGTTCTCTGGAGGGCGATGTATTAATGTCAATACCAATCAGCCTCAAAGACTCAGGCAGAATATCTTCCTAGCCATGATCTTGATAAGGCTAGGAGTTGCTCATTATGTTCAACTCTTTAATCATTCGCCCCAGAATTTTAGAAATTCTTGCCGAATTTTCAGACTTCTGAGTTGCTTTATTCCTAGAAGTAGAATTACAACACCCTTGTCAGTGATGGATCATGTATATCATAGCATGTCTCCATCGCAGTATCGCCTTTTTATGCATATGCGATTGAGGTAGTGACTTTTGGAGCCGAGATGCTCTATGTATATATCAAAAACTTTTCATAATAAATGACATTTTACAAAAGATTCTAAATTGTTTTCATGGTTGTGAATTTTGGTTAATAAAATTATCAGAGTGAATCTTGTTTTTAAGAATTATGATGGAATAATTATTGTTTAAGAAATAAATCTCAAAAAAATTAAATAATCATAAATCTGATGCCAAAGTTAAGTTGATAAAAATCTCATTTTGTCAGAATCATGAGGCGGTGGCCCGTGGTAGGCAACCAGATCCTCTTACCGATGATGAAGAGTTAGATCCGGACGTCCGTAAAGCCCTGCACCGATCCCAACCTGGTCCATTTAAGGGTGAAGGGGAACAACTAGAAATAGTGGAAAATGGATTGACGCCATGGAAGAGTACTTTGATGTAACCGGCTACAATGAGAGGTGCAAGATGGCTCTCGCCAGATTAAAGATTGTGGAAACGGCCAGGGTCGCATGGAGAAACCATCTTGCTCCTCTCATTGTAACCGGTTACAATGAGAGGAGTAAGATGGCTCTCGCCAGATTAAAGATTGTGGAAACGGCCAGGGTCGCATGGAGGAACCATTGCGAGACAAACCATCTCGACAGAAATACCCAGACTTGGTTAGATCTTAAAGCATACCTCAAGAAAAGGTTCTGTCCTCCGGGCTTCTTGGAAACCAAAATGAACAAGTTCTTGGAATTGAAGCAGGATAGCCGGAGAGTACCATCAGGCATTTGCCCTTCTCCTCAAATATTCTCCACTTTTGGATGAAGAGCAGCTGATGGCCAGATTCATTCGAGGAATGAACGAGCCATTGGATACTTTAGTGAAAAATGCCAAACCTATCTCAATGGCGGAAGCTATTAGAATGGCAAAGGACTTTGTTAAGGTCCCGCCAAGGCCTGCACCCTCAAGCTTTAAAAGATTCCAAACCCCAAGAAGTGCTTCAAACTTTCCACCCCCAAAGAGGCAGCAAGGCCCCAGTCAGAATCAAGATGCTGGCAGATTCAGAAGTGAAGGAAGACCCTTCCCTCAGAACACTTTCTCAGGAGCCCCACCTTTTTCAAGGACTCAGAGGGAGGAGCTTAGAAGTGAGAACATATGTTTTGGATGTCAGGGTTTCGGTCACCAGCTTAAAGACTACCCGACTCCTACCATATCAAGAGAGCAAGGAAGTCAAGGACCTAGAATCCAGAGACTAGCCTCTTCCTATCAATCAAATCAGGGTCCGCCTTGTCAAAATCAGGGCAATCCCAGGAGGAATCCAGCTCAGCCATCTGCCTCTGTACAGAGTAATCTCAGAACTCCCTCCCAGAACTGGGGTAACCAAAGAGAAAGAGTTCCACCCCAAGGGCCAAACCGTCAATTCTCAGTCATCCATGCTCCAGCTGAGTATAAGGGTAAGTCATTCAAACTTTTGATAGACTCAGGCTGTACTCATTCATTTATTTCCCCTGGATGCTTGTGTAAGCTAGTCTTAGATCAAAAATCAGAGAAACCTATGCAAGTTGAATTGGCCAGTGGGAAGATCCTTTTCACTCACCATGAGACAGATCGTATTCAGTTCAATCTATATGGGAATATAACTGGCTGTCAGTTCAGAGTCCTACCTTGGGGAGTTTTCGACGGGATCCTTGGAATGGATTGGCTCCACAAAAATCAAGCTGACATTCACTGTCATAATGGAACCATTTCCTTTCGTGACCTTCACGGAAACAAAGTTCAAGGAACCAGAATTTCAGGATCCCCAAGTCTGCAATTAGTCTGCAATTAGTAAAAGCTTCTAAGTTACTGAAAGGACTTAGAAAGAAGCAGCTCATTTACGTTGTCAAAATGAATCCAATAGACACTAAGTTAAAAGCTAAAGAACCAAAATGGTTAAGTGAATATGATGATTTATTCCCAGCAGAGTTATCAGAGATGCCTCCGATTCGAGAAGTAGATCATGTGATAGAATTGACCCCCGAAGCTCAGCCAGTAGCCCAACGCATGTACAGGATGCCAGTCCCTGAAGCCATTGAACTCAAGGAACAGCTTAGGTAGCTATTAGAACAAGGGTTTGTAAGACAGCGTGATTCTTTTGGAGCCAATCCATTCCAAGGATTCCATCATATATTCCCAGGGGTAGGACTCTGAACTGGCACTCTCTTACGTTCCCATCTAGGCTAAACTGAATAAGGTTAGTCTCAAGGTGAGTGAAAAGAATCTTCCCACTGGCTAATTCCACTTGCATGGTTTCCTTAATTTTTGATTTAGGACTAATTTACACAGACATCCTGGGGAAATAAAAGAATGAGTACAGCTTGAATCAATCAAAAGCTTGAATTGCTTACCCTGGTACTCTGCTGGAGTCTGGAGGACTGAGAATTGACGGTTATTCCCCTAATGCTCTATGGCTGCATAGATCTGTCCTTTCTTCTCCTCTACTTCCTCAGCTATGGTGACTGCTCTGGCTGCTGCAGTCTGAGGTGGAACTCTCTCTCTTTGGTTATTCCAATTCTGGGAGGGAGTTCGAAGACTGCTTTGCATGGAGGTTTGCATGGAGGCTGTAGGCTGAGCTGGCACTCTTCTTGGGTTACCCTGATTCTGGCGCGGGGGTCCCTGATTGGACTGAAATGAAGGAGTCGGTCTTTGAACTCTGGGACGACCTGATTCTGACGCGGGGGTCCCTGATTAGACTGAAATGAAGGAGTCGGCGGTCTTTGAACTCTGGGACCCTGGCTTCCTTGGCCCACCGAAGGAGATGGGCAATCCTTGAGTTGGTGCCCAAATCCCTGACATCCGAAGCATTTGTTCTCGCTTCGAAGCTCTTCCCTTTACATTCTGGAGAGAGCCGGAGTTCCTGAGAATATACTTTGGGGGAAAGGTCTTCCTTCATTTCTCAAGCTTCCTGTCTCCATATTCTGGTTAGGACCTTGGTGTCTCTTTGGAGGCAAAAAGTTGGAAGAACTTCCTGGTGTTCGAAATCTTTTAAAGGATGAGGGAGCTGGCTTTGGCGAGACTTTCACGACGATGAAGACTTTGGTAAAGTACTTCACCATTCTGACAGCTTCTACCAACACTGGCTTGGCATTCTTGACCACTGTGTCCAAGGGTTCATTCATTCCCCGAATGAACCTGGCCATGAGTTGCTCTTCATCTAGAGGTAGTGAATATTTGAGTAGAAGAGCAAAGGCCTGGTGATATTCCTCGATGGTTTTGCTCCCATGCTTTAGCTCTAAGAATTCGTTCATTTTGGTTTCCAAAAATCCAGGGGAACAAAATCTCTTCTCAAATACGTTTTAAGGTCATTCTAGGACTGAGTATTCTTGTCCAGACGGTTGGTGTCACAATGGTTCCTCCATGCTACCCTGGCTATTTTCACTATTTTTAGCCTGGCAAGAGCCATTTTGCTTCGCTCATTGTAGTCTATGATGCCAAAATATTCTTCCATAGCTTCCACCCATTTCTCCACGACCTCGCCCAGGTTCTCCCCTTCTCCTTTGAAGGGTCCTAGCTGAGTTCTATGAAGAGCCTTGTGAACGTAGGGGGTCAAGCTCATCATCTTCAGAGAGAGGGTCTGGCTAACGGCCACGGTTTCCTCGTTTGCAAGGCTCTTCATAGAACTCAGCCAGGACCCCCGACATTCGCAAGGCTCTTCATAGAACTCAGCCAGGACCCTTCTCCTTTGAAGGGTCCTGGCTGAGTTCTATGAAGAGCCTTGCGAACGTCGGGGGTCAAGCTCATCATCTTCAGAGAGAGGGTTTGGCTAACGACCACGGTTTCCTCGTCTCATGATTCTACCAAAAATGATATATTTATTAAATTTTTATTTTGGTATCATCCACGAGATCCTAAGACTTAAGGGATTCGGAAAACAATTTCTTAAACAAGATAAATGATCTTATTGGAGATCTATGGCATATGTCCGATAACAGATTTTTCTTCATCAGTTCGTCCATAAACAATCACTTATACAATAGGGAATTTCTCTCCAGAAAATATTTCTTTATTTATATAAAAGTTACAATATGTACATAGAGCAGCTCGACTTCTGAAATCAAAATCTCCTTGGGAGACACATAAGACGGTGGTACTTGGGCCATAGCCATGCCCTGATACAAACATTCTCTTACTGCCAAGGGAGCTATTATCTTCTCCTTAGGAATAAAGCGGCTAAGGAGCCTGTAGATTTGGCATGAAAGTCTAAAATTCCAAGGCGTTGAATGATATAGAATGACACCATGTACCACTTTCAGCTTCATCAGAATCATGGCCAATGAAAGGTTCTGCCTCAGCATTACACGCTGGTCGCAAGAGGCGTGGACATACTGCCCTGCAAACCACTTATGCTGTCCTCTCTCCACTGGGTCAGGAAAATATAAATCCTCGAAATGGCGTGCGAGTCTGACTCGGCTTGTTCGAGTTGCAGCGGAAGAGATGAGATGCTCGAAGGCGAACGCAGTCATGTCTTGTGACTGGGTGAGGTCAGGAACACCAGATAAGTATAAAGCTTCCATCTTTAAAAAAAATCTTTGATTAAAAATTCTTTATTAATAAGACTTGCGAAATGAAAATACATTATGAAAAATGCTTTTTCTGCATTTTTTATTATTCTTATCAATTTTTGATAAGAATTCGTTTATCCTTTATTAGCTTTTAACAAAGCTCTAATACCAGCTATGAGGTCCCTGCCACCTCCGCGGTGCCCTGCCCGATGGCGGAAGCGGTGTCGGCCTCCCGCGTGGGGCGAGGATCCACACTCTCGGGGCCTCGCCCACTGCAGATGTCTGGGACGAGAGGCTAGCCCGGGCGGTCCCTCTAAGACTGGGCCCGGAAGACTCCCCTTGCCCGAAAGGCACGGGCGATTCCACCATGGGAAAAATCTTCTAATGGGGGAATTTCTCTAACGAGTGAAAGTCTTAACTAGTTAAACTGATCTGACCAAACCTGAAGTCACATAGTCAGATCAAGAAGAGACTTGCACTTGGTCCATGGAATCACTGCTTTTTTCCTCATTTACGACGCACAGTCGCTGATCCCCTCCCACAGAACAAGGTCCTCTCAGGATTTAAACTAATTAACTTAACTAATCGTATCTAGTTGTTTCTCAGGAATCCTGCGATCCAGCCTACCCCATCCGGCCTATGGGTTAGCCAACCACCCGACCACTGTATTGGTGGGATTTCTTTATAAAGATTTGGTTGTGTTTTTGCCCGGGTACCAAGGAAAAGAGTTCCCAGGTCTCCTCGCCGACGATTCATGCAAAAATTAAGGTAGGTATACCACGTACACACCTAATATGAAATTACCATTTATAACAGATTCGATTGGCTTTAAAACAATCCTTCAATAGAAATCATAATATTTTTTATCATCATTTTCCAAAATTCCGAGCCCATTGTATTACAATAATATTCTCTGGACTCTCCGTTAAAGACCAGCTGGCCAACCAACGAGATCCAGTATCAAAATTTGGTTCCCAAAAATCTTTCCTTTTAGTCCATCCAAAATCTTCCTCGACGTACGCATGGGTGTCCTAGCAATCGCGAGCCCGTGCATCGCTTGGTTAGAACCCTCTAGGATCCTCCTTAGGTGTCCTAGCACTTCACTCAGGGACCGCTTCGTCGGTCCTCGCCCATCGTACCGAAAGCACATCATTTTAACCGTATCGAGGCTGGTCAAGACCTCGCAGGCTTTGCCACGAGCAATGTCCCTTGACGACTCCCTGCCAGTTGTTCCAACGAACCTCCTCTTAGAAAAACATAAGCCAAATGCTTCCTCCTCCAGCATTCTGGCGTAAAACAGTCCTTTGAATTTAAAAAAACAGAGGTTCCAATGCAAGTAAAATTTCAATTTGAGATTGGTTTCAAAAATCCTTTTTCCATAATTCCCAGTTTCATAATGAGGATCCTTGATCTCTCATCAGGGTAATCTACCCATCATTCAGTCTGATTGTCCAACTAGATTCTTGCTGAGTTCGGTCAGGAAAAACTAGTTTAGTTCTGGTAGTCTAGTCTTTGATTAGAAACTGGAATTGGTCACACGAAGTTTTTTCTTGATTCAGATTGAGAGATGGACAAGTAGGTTTATTGTCCGTCCCTCTCGTAGTTTAACCAAATTTATTCGGTTTAGTTCTACAAGGATTCCCTTCAGATAAACATCTAGTTTTGGGTGAATATCCATTTAGTGATTTTACCAATTAAAATATCCAAAGATATTCCTTCTATCACATAATTTCTCAACCTTAATTCATTAGGTAGAATTATGGTGGAAATTTCATCTTTTGACACTAAAATTTAATTCAAATCCATCTTTTCTTAATTATCATAAAAATTCATCTTTTTTACTAAATATCATACCTTTTTTTTAATAAACTTGAAATCCCTCTTTTTCTCATTTTAATGAGTGCAATCCAATGGGAATTTCTCTTTTACCATAAATTAAATCTATTTAAAATTCTTCTTAAAAATTACATAAAAATATCCATTAATTCTATTAAGCTAAAAATTCTACTTTTCTCATTTAAATATTTGAATTCCAATATGGTGGGAATTCCTCTTTCATCATTTAAACTTATCTATGCAAAAAGATAAATTTAACTAAATTTTCTCTTAAAGATTAAATAAAAATCTCCATTAATTCCTTTACACTAGGAATTACACTTTCCTCATTTAAATCATTGAATTCCAATATAGTGGGAATTCCTATTTCATCATTTAAATTTAACTATGCAAAAAGATAAATTTAATAAAATTTTCTCTTAAAATTTAAATAAAAATCTCCATTAATTCCTTTACACTAGGAATTACACTTTCCTCATTTAAATATTTGAATTCCAATATGGTGGGAATTCCTCTTTCATCATTTAAATTTATCTATGCAAAAAGATAAATTTAACTAAATTTTCTCTTAAAATTTAAATAAAAATCTCCATTAATTCTTTTACACTAGGAATTACACTTTCCTTGTTTAAATATTTGAATTCCAATATGGTGGGAATTCCTCTTTCATCATTTAAACTTATCTATGCAAAAAGATAAATTTAACTAAATTTTCTCTTAAAATTTAAATAAAAATCTCTTTTAATTCTTTTACACTAGGAATTACACTTTCCTCATTTAAATATTTGAATTCCAATATAGTGGGAATTCCTCTTTCATCATTTAAACTTATCTATACAAAAAGATAAATTTAACTTAAATCTTTCTTTAATTTTTAAATAAAATATACATTATTTTAGCATCCCAATTTTTCTCTTACTTCATTGGAATACATGGATTTTAATTGTCATGGGGATTACTCTTTTAACATAAAAATAAATTACTAAAAATTTCTCTTTTTTCTAATTAACTATTTATGTATAAAAATAAAAAATAATTTTTTCATGATTATAATGAGAATCATTCAATTAATATAGGATGATTAATCCTAGAATATGTTAGAAAGTCCTCTTTTCATATTATGAATGAAAATGGATTTATGCGTTAATTTTTTAGAAATTTTGCCATAGCTCCATTGCTATTACTGATAATTCTCAATAATTTTGAAAACATAAAGTTTAGACATGGTGTGTTTTTCTTACAGTACATGTATGGCAGATGCAGCCTGACATTGGAGTGTACTTATGTTTTGGGAAGTTTCCAAAAAGATTTAGGATTCCTGAACATTGAGAAAAGTGGCAACTCTGTCGAGTACTCTATGGTTACAATGGATTTAGAATTATGGTTTTAATAATCAGATTATAGCAGTCCATCTGCAATACTTGAAGAGTATTTTTCCACTCGTACCAGGTTTATACAATTGTGGACAATTGTCTTATAAGACGGCGGGGATGTCACCATTTGATACCTTTTAGTCTTGACCAGTGTTTCATACACTGATTGGAGCCAAGGTGTGAACAAGGATTTTCCACAAAAGCAGGGAAGTCATAGGATGGAAGACGCCTGTGTAAAGCCAAGACTTGTTACAAAACTTGTGTGAAGGTTTATCTGGCATGTCTTTATCTGAAGGTGGATTATAGGACATGAGTTTACCGGATTTTATTCACTTATATGGTTTATAAGGGTACTTGTTAACACTTATTTATAAGTGTGTGGACATGTGAGGGTTTGGACAAGGAGCATATACATGAGGTGGACCTGAATTTTTAGCCATGTGTGAACACTTCAAGTGAGCGCCCAACTTTGCATGGATCTTGCAGGATTTTATACATACACACACACACACACACACATATATATATATGGTGGCTGTTTTTAACTCCCAATAGAGGAGTTTTATGGTATTTATGGAGAGGCTACCACTTCTAGCAATGGAAAAAAGCAAGATTACGCTTGATTTAGAGGAGGACAACTCTTTTTAAGTGGCAGACAAGGATTGGTCAGTGGGAGGAGGGGGTGGCTCTCTCGCCTTCGAACAGGTTAAGAACAGTATGGTTCATCGCCTTTTGGTGATCGCCCCCTCCGGCTGGCCAACAGTAGGCTGGTTTACTCCCTCTCTCGACTGGTTGCTCTCAGGCTGGTCTTATAGTTGTGCGAGTTCTTTCTCTACTGGCTGCTCTCCAAAACCGATTATACATCTACGTTCTCTCTCTCTCTCTCTCTCTCTCTCTCTCTCTCTCTCTCTCTCTCTCTCTCTCTCTCTCTCTCTTTGGTGGTTTGTACTGGATGGCTGTAGAGTGTTTCTTCTCTCTCCTGCCCTCAAAATAGGCTGTAAAAAAAGGGCTGTTATGGGATAGATTTGGGGTTGTTTATGGTTATGTATGTGACTTTTATAGAGTTGTATTCCATGGACTGATTTGGCTTAATGACATAGCTATCCTAGAGAATTCATGGATTTCTTTATGGTGCAGATTCAAGACATGTGGTACGACTGTTTTTCATGGAGTAGATTTGGCCTGAGCAAATAGCAAAAGACCTGGGATTTTAGCTTTATATGAAGAAAACTTGGGCATAGTCTCATGTGTGCTTTGAGGAAAGCTGCCCAAGATATATGTGGAAAAATTTGGTGCTAATTGCACCCACACCTCGGTCTATTTGTATCAGTTTATTCATTGGAATAAAGCAATAACTACAAAGGGGGGTTGACCATTCCAGGTCAGTGCTATGTTGTTTATGGTTATTTCCCACTATGTCCTAAAGTTTGTTTCAGTTCTTTGATGTCTATCAGTGTCCCGAGAATTCTAGGGTTTGTTATCATAGGTCTAGATTGGTTTCAACTCTTGGTACAGAGTTTGAGCAGATGGACTCAGAGGGTTCTAGTAAGGAGCAACCTGCTTCTCCCAGGATTGATTATCTACATGATTTGATCTTGGTTGGTTTTGAGGTTTTTCAAACCTTCTCCACGGTGGAAACACGACATTCGACTTCCAGGAGTGTTCTTACAATTGGGAGTGGAACCATCATTTGGAGCAGCATAACACAGCTGCATGGTTGTTTTCTTTCAGAGAAATGGTTTACTTGGTAACTTGTTTTGTTACTTTTGTAGGTGAGTTACTGAGGAGATTTCTTGCAGAGCTTTCCTGGTATCTATTGTTTGCAGTACTTCATCTTTGATCAAGGATGGCATCTCTATTGTTTGCAGTACTTCATCTTTGATCAAGGATGGCATCTCTATATTCTTGGACTTCACTCAGCATCGGTGCTGAGAGGGGATATTAGACATCATCATCCCCTTGTTGTTAGCTCCTCTGTGGTGTCCTATTTGTGTCCCTAGAGCTAACCATGTTAGCTTGAGGGGCTAGTCACCCCCTTTCACCTTTTCCCACCTTTTTCCCTCATTTTATGGAGTCATGGGTCTTTATGCCTAGTCGTGCGGTGCTGGTCAGCTGTCCCTATTTTGTGCATATATATAGCCAGGCCTGCCTCTCCTCACACACTTTGTATTCACCTCTTGCAACCTTGTGCCTTTGCATTTTGGCTTGCTGCAATCCCTTACATATGAGGTGATCTTCCCCCTCCTGCACAAGACTTATACCAGCATGTTCATGAATCTTGTTTGGTTGATATTAAGAGTAGGTATCCACCTGCGTTTTTTCCATCTCTCTCTTTCTCACTCTCTCTCTCTCTCCTGTATTTCCACTTTCTCATCTTCCGTTATGCATTCCCTCAATCTCGTCTATGATGTATGATGCCCCAGTATGGGTCTCTAATTTATCTTTAGTCGACTAGCGAATCGAGAGGCCCTGGATCCTGATGCTATCATGGATGAGATCCATAGTAAACCTTCAGCTCCCCATGATATTGTACGAGCCGAGTTTGCTACATCTCCTATCGTGATCAAGGCCCTCTTCCAGACGATAGCTTTCATTCAAAGAGTCAGAGCCATGGACCCAGACCGACTTTCTTACCGTGCACTAGAGGCAGCACAACGAATGGTCACCCAGTTCCGAGAGAGCTCATGGTATGCAACAATCCTACACTAGTTTTCAAAGCATGGACTAGACATTGATAGACTCCCTCCTTTTCAATACGATGAGGTCTCCCCATCCTTTGGACTCTCTCATGCTGAGAGGAATCGGGTTTTGAGATTTGATCTGTTTTGTAGATGCACACCTGTCGTTGGACATGGATTGGCCTAGCCAAACTGCTACTGACAAAGATGCACTACTATCATGACCATTTCCTACAGCTCACAGAGGACGGTCTTGTCTGAAGGCCCAACTACATAGATACATACATGTCACGAGCTATGAGGGTGACCATTGGACATCTCAAAGTTTCCTCACACACCTTGGAGATCGAGGCAAGACATGCTACAGGAGTACCATGAGAGGCACACACATGCAGACTATGTCATCAGGAGGTTGAGTCGGAGGAGCACTTTGTATGTAGATGCTTGGCCTACTATGAGATTAGAGGGAGATACCACTGCTTATTTTGGGAGGGTTTCGGACTCTGTCGAGTGATGGTATACGCAGATAAGAGATGCTTGGGACTATTTCTTATGGAGATACGTCAACATAGAGAGCGGACCCTACAATTACGATTACAATGATGCAGCTCATCCCAAACCCGCATCACCAACTTCTTCCAACCCTCTACATAGACACCCTCTACACTACCGACTTCCCATCTACCACCTCCATTGATTGCCTCTTGCCCTCCTCACTCATCCACCAGAGGTGGGCTTACTATCTTGAGAGTCATGGAGGCCCACGTTACACGAAGGCCATAGCTACTTGGGCCACATCCTCGACACAACTGGCTCCAAGAATAGATTGATGAGGTCTTGACCCGTCATTATAGAGTTCAACAAGAGGCTATGGGGCATCCTCAATTGGATGTAGCAGATTTGGGAGCTTTCATAGCCCCATCCCCGATGTATGACCTCCTACACCCACCCACTTCCACAGGACGAGGATAGTTTTTAGTGGCATGATTGTACACATTATAGCATACTAGAGATAGCTTTGCATTGAACCTAGATATAGCTCCATCCTCCCACTTGGCAAATCTATTTCTAGTTTTACTTTTATATTCACTGTAACTTTTTTTTCTTATCCATGACATTTAGAGGACATGGATACATTTTGTACATCTATTTTGTCTCATATGCCAATTTGGCCTCTAGTAGACGTTAATACAATTCTTTCATTCTTTCTTTCTTGCATCTCTTGGGCCTCTCTAGGGTGGCCTTAAAGACCTCCCATGCAAAGTGAAGGGAGTCTTCACTCCCTCTCTGGAGCAGTCAAAAGAGTTGCCCCCTCTTCCACATGCAACCTACATGCTCCTGCAGATGCCTGATATCTGGTTACAAACTAAACACTCACGTCATTTGGAATCATTTCAAAGGGAGGCTCACATTACAGACTGACACTGCTTCATGTGCAGGATAATGTACACCTGACCTCAGATGTGTAAAGTGGAACCTTGGCTGACCGTCCAGGATTGGGCTCACACGGGACCAGTTTCCACTCTAGGTCTTGCACCTTCTTGTTCAGATATGTCTGTGGCATCCAAGTACGAGATGTACGGACAATATGGATGCACCATCTTTGGCAATGTGCTTCTTTGCAAAAAGTATGGCTAGTTGGTTTTCTTTTGTGACACAAGAGCATCGTCTCTCTACCACCATGCATGCCATGGACCTCTCGAGTGTGTAGGGTAGAGGCTAGTATCAAAAATAAATCAACTCTATTCCTTTTATACACGAATACATAGTAGCCTATCAAGATTCGAGCATGTAGGGTAACCTTTCTACATCAACCCTTGTAGCCTACATAAGCCAGAGAAGCATCAATCTCTATCTCTCTTGGCATGGTGTAATCAAGGGATGCCCTATGGTCTCTTCCCTTCTCTCTTGGTTTCCTGAGAGAGGTAAGGGTTGCAACCTCACGAGATCCTCACCTCTTGTAATATCTCATATAATAAAAAATAGATTCAAAGGAGGGCTTCACTCCAAATGAGTTCACCTATGCTTGCATCTTCTTGTACGGGATTGGTTTCTACAATGCTAATTGCACAAGAGAGGCAAAAGATCTAAATAGGTTTTTCTTATCAATAAACACTCTCATTTTTCTCCCATTCTGTTTCCCCCACCCCCCCCAGTGGCATAGCACCAGTGAACTATGAGTTTCATGATGGTGGACACAATCCGTCCAACACGAGGTCTTTAAGACCCCCTTCAAGTTGCAATGTTACATTGCTGTAAGTCGTTGAGAGAATCTTCTACTGCCTATAGGAATAAAGACTGATCACCGCCTTCTTGCGGTCCTTTCTAACTGTTCTTTGCCCTATTGGTGGCATTTTTAGTCTTAAAAATGAGACATCAACCTCTTAAGCACTTGTGTTAAGGATCCTCCCGAGTTGTACTGGTGGCTGAGGCGGCAAAGTGACCTGAACATTCATGACATAATTTCATAATCCTTTTAGATTCTTCCAGGATCACTACCCTCCTAAGAATCTTATCCTTACCTTGCTTGTAAAGAACATCCCCTAGAATTGTGTAAGGATGAGATTTCCTTGTAAGCCTTTGCTTCTATTGAGGATTCAATCCAGGAGGGAAGTATCCTGTATCTAAATAGTGCTGAACATCTCGGAGCTCAGGCCAACCTATATCCATTCATGCAAGAATAGCTACTTTATGCCTGGCATACCTCACAGCTTCTGCACCACTCATAGACATATCTTTGCTGAGTCGAGGCCAATAATAACCTGTGTTAAGGATCCTCCGAGTTATGCTGGCTGGGGAAAAGTGACCTGAACATTCATGACATAATTCCATAATCCTTTTAGATTCTTCCAAGATCACTGCCCTCCTAAGAATCTTATCCTTACCTTGCTTGTAAAGATTGCTTGTAAAGAACATCCCCTAGAATTGTGTAAGGATGAGATTTTCTTGTAAGTCTTTGCTTCTGTTGAGGATTTAATCCAAGAGGGAAGTATCCTGTATCTCAACAGTGTTGAACATCTTGAAGCTCAGGCCAACCTATATCCATTAATGCAAGAATAGCTACTTTGAAAGAAGCCAAAGTTTTAGTAGCCAATTCATCAGCCTTTTGATTATCTTTCCTGTTAACATGCACAAATTTATAAAACTCAAAATCTTCTTTTAACTCCATTGCCCTTTTATACAATTCTTGGAGATTAGGATTGGACCTTGCCTTATATTCTCCTTTCATTTGTCGGATGACCAATTGCGAATCTCCTTTAATCTCTACCTCTTTAATTCCATCTTTTATGCAAACTTCTAATCCCCAAATTAATGCATTGTACTTAGCCACATTATTTGATATAGCCTTTGGAAATTCCCTACCCTTGGCCCATACCTCTTTTCCTCTTGGATCAAATAAAACTATCCCCCCAGTCCCACATTACCTGGAAGCTCCATCAAAATGCATAGTGAAAGTAGTTGGTGGTGTCTCCAAATCTTCATTTACTTCTTTCTTTGTTCCTCTTCCTTCTTTCTCTTTCTTCCTTGTTGTAAGCAAATCTGCAAGAGGCCCTAGTGGTGTTTTCTGTGATAAAAGTGAAACAGAATCCACTTTGCAAACTTTCCTCCTGTGCAGGATTGGGTTTGCGGACCAAGAATTATAAAGAAGGTTGAGATGTGAGGAAGAAAAAAGGGCAAGGTAACAAGTATGACCTGAACTTCTTTACTGTAAAAACAAGAGACAAAACCACCTTTCTCCATTTCACCATACCTCTCCTTGGCATCAGTGAGTTATCGACTTGCATAATACACTAGTTGTATACGCCCTTGCTCTCCCTTTTGCAAGAGTATAGTACCCACCAAATATGATGAGACACTTGGGTTCACATAAAAGTCCTCTCCCCACCTAGGAGGCTGCACAATTGGACTTTGACTCATGCATTCCTTGAGCAAACAAAAATATTGAATTTGATCGGGCCCCCATTGGAAAGAAATATTCTTCTTTGTCAACAAATTTATAGAGAACATGTCAACAAAGCATTAGTAATACTTTGTTTTACCCAAAATTCTCCTTACCTCCCTTACATTGGTAGGTGGTGGGAGGGCCACAATTGCCTGCACCTTCTCAGGATCCATCTCTATGCCTTCTTCTGAGATAACATGTCCCAAGAGAATCACCTTCCTTCGTGCCAAGCAGCATTTTCCAAGATTAAGACACCCTTTTGCGTCATCAATACTTTGCAAGGGCAACCTCAATCTTTCTAAGTGATCCATGCAGCTTGAATAAATGCAAAAATCATCCAAAAAGACCCTTATAAACTTTCCCAAGTAAGGTGCAAATACCTGACTCATGAAGCGTTGAAAAGTTGTTGGTGCATTAGTCAAGCCAAATGGCATCACCCTATAGGCATACACTCCCCAAGGGGTGATAAATGAGGTTTTTCTTTAATCTTCTTCACAAATCCGGATTTAAAAGTATCCAGAGTATCCATCACACACTGAATACAACTCATGACCTGCAACTTGATCCAAAATCTCATCTTGAAAGGGTAGAGGATAATAATCCCTCTTTGTGCGCATGCCATTTTTCATCCTTTTTGGGAGTGACTATAACTCGAAAAATCCACTCTGAATTATCTACTGGAAAAATAAATCCAGCTTCAAGCAAATTAGTTACCTCATTCTTAAGCACCTCCGCTTGCACTACTCCCAAACGCCTTAGCCTGTACCACTGGCTTACTTTGGGGCTTGAGATCAATCTTGTACTCTACTAAGGTGACTTGGCGTACTTGTGAGTAGCTATTTGCAAAAAGGTTAGGAAATCCATCCAACATTTTAAGTAATTCTCCCTTTCAGTACCTGCTATGGACTCATCAAGACAAAGTTCATTCTGTTGGTGAAGATTAGTGAGGTCCATATCTCCTTTCTTGAACATGGTTGAAGAAGCTTTCCCTTCCAAGGCTCCATTGTCTTCAGCATCCCCTCGATCTCTTCCCAAGAAAATACCAAATGCAACTCCCTCCATCTCCCCTTCTGAAATGGAATCCTCGAAGCTACCACTCTTCATCCGCGGATGACTCTGACTCTGAACTTTCAGAAGTTGAAGGTTCACCTCTTACCACTTTCTTGTGACGACTCTTGATGTTGTAGTGGACCTTCTTATTCTCACCTTAATAATCAATAAAAGACTTAGCCTAAGAGGATAATTGATGGTGACATCTACCCTTATGTCACTGAAGGGTTGAAGATTTTTATGTTGTAATTTGTAACAATGAAAGAGAGGGTGATTCTCCACCTATAAAAGGAGCCCTCCTCTCCCTTTCAAAGAAAGGAATGAAGCCTCCTCAATTGAGCATTTTGTGTCATTGCCATTCTCTTATCTTTAAACCCTTATTCAAACACTCTCTTTACATGTGAATGTCTCATTTAGCATTAGCTCCTCATGCTTAACCCAATTTTGGACCTCTTTGAGATGATTCATGATAAGTGGGATAAGAAGTTAATATCTTGGTGGGCCTGTGACTTCTCAAGGTAGCCCTTGCCTTATTGCCGCCCTGGAGGTTCTAATGGTTTTAGCAGTAATGAGCATGTGAAAAGACTTTGGGGACCATAGGTAAATCTTTACGATTGTCCGTTGAGAAATGTTAACCCTTACCCTCTAGCTTGAATCATGAAGGAGATGAAAGGCAAGAGGCTATGTGAAAATTGAGGTTTCATGCAAAGAGAGGGAAGTGCAGTTTTTGTGGTCTAATACTTAAATTTCAACCGGTAATTACTCATCACTCGGGTACTGGTTTCTAAAATTGATCATATGGCTAGGAAGCTCTTTATATGCTCTTTCTACTCATGTAACTAATTTCTTAATCCTTTACTTCATTGATGATCAAAATTTCTCCCAAAGTTGCTAACTTTTAGGCGAATTTTGGTAGTTTTATAGTCTTATAGTAAAATGCTCATAACTTTTCGCTCGGTTGCCCGTTTTCAAAAGTTTTTATATAGGCACGAATCTCTCTTCAAGATCTACATACCTTTATAATCCTCTTTTCTATAGTCTATATGGATTTAAAACTACAGTTCTCTGTGTATCTCTATTTTTATAGACTTTTGGTCATTATTTCTTCTTAATAATGATTAATTTCTCTTAATCTCTTATCAAAAAGCAAATCCCATGTATCTTATCCTCTTGTAAGTGATTGCTATATTCTTTTACTTTAATATATTCTGTCAAAATCGTCCAATTCGAATGGATGAACCTTACCAATATTCCTCGTATGTTTTCGTTCACATAATCCTGAGTTGGAAGATTTTCTTCCAACAAAGAATTGCCCTCTTGTTTGGAGTTGCAAGACTGGCAGAAATTCTTACTTCTCCTGAGCCTTTTATCTTTCCTTCCATGAATTATGATCTCACCTTTGATGTCTTTATCTTTATCTTAACCTAGGGAGAGAAAGGGAGGTGAGGAGGCTGTGAGGTTTCATACAAGTGTGTTTTGATTCTAAGAAGTGATGAAAGTCAAAACCCCAACTTTGTGTCACACTACAACTCTCTCATAGAGAAATTTTCAAAATTCTTGTTGGAACACCTTCAAAAATGTGTTGCGAAACAAGGAAAAAATTCCTAGAAATTTTTTTCGTTTTGAGACAATGATAGAAAATAGGTTTTAGGACCTCCTCTTCCATCTGGGAAGATCCTAGCATATGCTTTTTTTGAAAAAAATATCTATAAGGTCGTTCACGTGCATATAGTGCTTAAGCTAATTAGGGCGAACCGACACCTATTTGATCCAACGAAGAGTACGCCAAGCCTCTTGAGGCATATATATGATTTCTCATTAAGGAGTATTTAGGCACTCTGACATGGCCACCACGATAGAGGGATTGCCAAGGATCACACAACAAGGACTCAACCCAATGGCTAACATCTTCGAGCCATTGAGATCTATGCCACAAATTCTCCTCCCAATGCCATCGGCCATGCCTATAATAAGCGTGTCATTAGGTTTTACACCCCCTATCACTTCGATTCTCGGGCTTTGGCCCCTTGCCTAACATTCTCGCAAATCCTATAAGTACCAACCCTTTCCTAGATGCCCACACCTTGGACATACTGACTAGTCTAGGAAGGCGGGTGGCCCAAGGACTCACTGAGTCTCTTCCAACAAGAGCACTCACATACGACCTCAGTGACTCATATAGAAATACGGCCGTATAAATTTCTAAAATTATATGCAAATATGACGGAACAACAGTCCCTATTCAATTCATTCAAATTTTTGAACAAAGATGTGAAGCCTTTGGAAATCCCAACTGCCTCACTAAGGTACATGCATTGAACTTATGCTTAGAGGGAAAAGCTAGTCGATGGTTCATCACATTGATGCCGGTGATCAAGGCCAACTTCAAAACCTTGAAATCAGACTTTATAGATGGCTTTTCCAGACAAGGTGATTGGTGGAGTGTAGTAACAGAACTCTATTCAATTGAGTGTCAATCAAATGAATCTATTAGAGATTTTATCCTTAGGATAAAATTCTTGGACTCACGTTGTGAGTCATGGGAAAAATTAAACGATGTTCAATTGAAGAGATGTTTCATGATGAGCTTGAAGAATAACAGCTTGCAAAGAAGCAATACGTTTAAATGACAACATACTAGAAGATGATCATGCTATGAGGTGTTCCTCATCTAAACCAAGTGAACCAATGGCAAAAGACATATTGATCTCGAAATTGACATTCCCAGAATTTTATGTAGCCTTGCTTAAAACCATACAGCCAACATCTCTAAGAGAGGATGAAAACCTTCAAAACCAGACAACCTTAATGCCTCTAAAAGTGAGGAACGAAATGCCTTGTGTTGAGTGCAATCACTACGATCATCCCAATCCTCATTGTGCATACAAGGCACTTGTTCTTCTATACTGCATATATTATAAAACCTTTTACCATGATACTAAAAAGTATCTTGCTTCATTCACAATGGACTCAAAACCTCCATCTCCTGTGCACCAAACAGAAATAGTCCAAAGGGTAAAAATTTCTTAGGAGGCAGTTAATCAAATACTTAAGTGTTTCTATTATCGTGGACCTCACAAGGTGGTAGACTGCACAGTTTGGAATACTTCCATGCACATAGTCACTGACACCTTGTGAGCGACCAATGTGTGAACGATGTGGCATTGATCACATGTTCCAAGATTTACCCAAGACAAGTTGCTTCAATGCAACTTGTCTCACAAAATACAACTCTTAAGTGTACAAAACGGATAATTGTCCACGGTGCCCTTGAATGTGCTTACACGCTTACAACCCAAGGTACAAGAAATAGTCAAAAGGAACACAAAAGATAATACCTCAACATGGGTAGAAGAACATGCTTCAAAACAGAACCCAAAAGAAGGAGCAAAACCTTCTAAAGCCAAGAAAAACAAAGGACAACAAACTGTCGAAACCAAGGTCAAATTAAAAGCCAGGGAAAAGGAGTCTGTAGAGGACATAAACCCAAAAAGGGACAAAAACACGAAAGAGTCAAAAGCTATACAGGATGCAGAAGCATCCACATCAAAGACTACCACACAAACCACAACACCCATACGTGTGACACAGGATACAAAAACCCAAAAGAAAATTTGATCTTGTCACATGGGTAAACATAATGAAAAACTAACAAACCAAAGAAAGTCATAGAATGAAACAAGTTCTAGTACATTACTAAGTGAGGATAAAACAAGTTTTTACTCTTCACTCAGTGCACCACATAGACCAATCAAGAAACTAGAACCCACCCAACCACCCTAAATGGATAATAATGATCACATAACATATGCGAAATGCAAAGCAAGCTTAGGAGAGCATGCGTAGCTTGGTTAAATGTCTTACAGTGTCGTCGGTTGTGATTGAGCCTCATAATTCCAAGCCTAAAACAGCAACCAAAATACAAAGCCTAGAGGAGTACCGCTTCCCCTTTCAAGAGGAAGACATGCTCTCTAGAGTCATTTGAGATAGATTGTACGAACTATACGCTTGAGAAAGCACGTGAGGAATTTGATAATTTCCTTATAAGATTAAAATAGTCTCTCAAAACCTTATTCAGAGAAATGCTCTTCTCTCATGATGATAAAGCCAGTAGCATCACATCAGCACTTGCACCTTTAAGGGCTCAACTTGAGTTATACCAAGACATAAAGAACTCCATAAAACAAGATTGTGAGGATTCACAAGTTTCCACACAGACCACATTAAGAATTATCAGAGGGCCAAGTGTGCCAGTATACGCGTTCGGTACTCTTGAAAAAGCTGAGACCCAAACAGAGGATGAAAGTGAATGGGAGTATGAAACAGAAATGGGATCTAAAGCCGAAACAGTAACCAAAACACTCATGGTTCCTTTGGAAGATTCTATCATGATATGGTTGGATTTCCCTATAGGCAATGATGTTAAGCGTAAATGCGCATTGATTAGCCCTCAAGAAAGTCCTAACATCCTTGACAATAGACACTTGGGTGTCATTGGGACAACCTAAACTCATCCCTACAAGCAAAAGTATTGCAAGAGAAGCCGATGGACAAAACATTGAAGTTCCAGGTTACTTTAGATACACTACTCAAACAATTGATGGCAATATGGAATTTACATTCCATGTTACCCTAGATTCCCTTGAGTAGGATGTCATCCTTGGTGGAATTTGGATAGGTGAATCATTGTATTTACTAGATGAATCCATGCAAACAGTCACCTTGAACACTCCTGCAAGCAATGTAAAATTGCTATTAAAGAGACCTTGCAAGAGCTGGAACTTCCAACATATCTTACTGAAAAGATCCGGTCTAAATTGATCATATAAGTAGTCAAAACTAGAGTTTTTGGGTGTTTTGAGAGCATCTAGATGCATCAAAACACCTAATCACATCAATTGTTTGATCAATTGGAGAAATTTGACTCTCTTTCCTTAATTTGGCCTTAAAAAGGAGACTATAATTAGGAGTCTAATTAATCCCATAATTTAGATTAATTTACACAATTGTTAATGCACAAAGATTAGTTTTTCCTTGCTCTATCCAATGGTGTGCTCAATTGTGTGAATTAATTAGGGATTAGTGGTTAATTAGAGTCCTTGATTAGTGTAAAAGAGGGAAAGATTAGTGAAAGGATTAATCTTAGATTAATTCTTAATCACTTTTTTACATAACTCATTAAGGCTAATGAGAATTCAATGAGAAGATGCTCATGAGTTGTCAATTTGTCCATTTTGGGAGTCATTTATGAAGGGTGTAAGGTGTGTCTCGTTAAAGGTTTTACTTTTTTGATTCCACTTACCTTTTTTGGGAAAATGCCCATATCCCTTTCGTTCTAAATTCAAAAAATATTCCCCCTAAAAAGGAAAATTCGTATTTCCCATAAGATCCAAAAATAAAAAATTAAAATTTATTCCCACGTGAAGTCCATCCGGTTCACAGCATGAAACATCTTTTACGACGTGAAAAACCAATTCGTGTGAAAAAAAATAAAATCTCTCACATGAACATAAATCTCACACGTGAATGAAAATACGTGAACGAAAATATGACATGAATGGAAATCTTACGTGAACGAAAATATGGCGTGAACAGAAATATAACGTGAACGGAAATCTCACGTGAATGGAAATATGACGTGAACGAAAAAATCACGTGAACGGAAATCCGACAAATAAATAAATAAATAATAAAAAATAATCAAAATTTAATTTCCACGTGAAGTCTAGTTCATGCGTAAAGAGTTTTTCACGACGTGAAATAGTTCACCGTGGTAAAAAATAAATAATAGTAATATATATATATATATATCAAAATTTAATCCCACGTGAAGTGTGGTTCACGCGTGAAAAGGCACGTCGTGAAACAGCAATTCACGCGACTCTAGAAACCACCCCTGTTTGGAGGCCCGTATCTCCTAAACCATATATCCAATGAAGGCGCTCTAGGGCTCATCGAAAAGCTGACATCGAGCTCTTCGACTTTGGACGTGGTTGTCTGAAGTCAGAATCGATCATTTTGGCCTCCGACCAGCAGCCTCAAAATTCGACCCAAAAATCGAGGCAAAAAACAACCCAAAATCCAGAAAAAATCGTAAAAAACAATGCAAAAACGACGATGAGCCATATCTGGGCTACTTTTTGAGGGTCTAAACGACAAAATCACAGACGAATCAGGAAAACAAAGTTGTAGTATTCCAAAAATACTACAACTCCCTCATATAGAGTTTTTCAAAATTCTTTTTGAAACACCCTCAAAAATGTGCTACGAAACAGGGGAAAAAATTCTCGGGAAAATTTTTCGTCTTGAGACAATGATGGAGAATAGGTTTTACAACCTCCTCTTCCATCTGGAAAGCTCCTAGCATACACTTTTTTTGAAAAAATATCTCAGGTCGTTCACGTGCATATAGCGCCTAAGCTAATTGGGGCAAACGGACACCCGTTTGATCTAACGAAGAGTACGCCAAGCCTCTTGAGGCTGTAAGGGACTGTGGGCAAGTATAAAAAGCAAAAAAAAAAAGAAAGAAACTGTGATTGCTCATTAAGGAGCATTTAGGCACTCTAACATGGCCACAATAGAGGGATTGCCTACAATTACACAAGGACTGAACCCAATGGTGGCTGACATCTTTGAGCCATTGAGATCCATGCCACCAATTCACCTCCCCATGCCATTGACCATTCCTATAACAAGCGTGTCATCAGGTTTTATACCCCCTGTCACTTGGATTCTACCAGGCTTTGGTCCCTTGCCTAACATTCTTGCAAATTCTATAAGTACCAGTCCTTTCCTGGATACCCACACCTTGGACATACTGACTAGTCTAGGAAAGGGGGTGGCCCAAAGACTCAGTGAGTCTCTTCCAACAAGAGCACTCACATACGGTCTCAATGACTCATACAGAAATACGGCTGTATAAATTGCCAAAATAATGGGCAAATATGATGGAACAATAGACCCTGTTCAATTCATTCAAAAGTTTGAACAGAGATGTGAAGCCTTTGGAAATCCCAACTGCCCCACTAAGGTACATGCGTTGAACTTATGCTTAGAGGGAAAAGCTAGTCGATGGTTCATCTCATTGATGCGGCAATCAAGACCAACTTTAAAACTTTGAAATCAACCTTTATACATGGCTTTTCCAGACAAGATGATCGGTGGAGTGCAACAACAGAAATCTATTCAATTGAATGTCAAACAAATGAATCCATTAGAGATTTTATCCTTCGGATAAAACTCTTGGACTCACGTTGTGAGTCATGGGGAAAATTAAACGATGTTCAATTGAGGAGATGTTTCATAATGGGCTTAAAGAATAACAGCTTACATAACTTGATCATTGTATCCAATCCAAAAACATTCGATTCAATGTTGCAAAGAAGCAATACGTTTAGATGACAACATGCTAGAAAATGATCATGCTACGAGATGTTACTCATCTAAACCAAATGAAGCAATGGTGGCAAAAGAAAGATCGATCTCGGAATTAACATTTCCAAAATTTTATGTAGCGTTGCTTAAAACCTTACAGAGCCAACATCTCGAAGAGAGGATGAAAACCTTCAAAACCAGACATCCTTTTTGCCTATAAAAGGAACGAGCAAAATGCCTTGTGTTTAATGCAATCACTACGACCATCCCAATCCTCATTGTGCATACAAGGCACCTGTTTTTCTATACTGCATGTATTGTAAAACCTTTGATCATGATACCAAGAAGTGTCCTGCTTCATCCACCACAATGGACTCAAAATCTCCCGTGCACAAAACAGAAACAATCCAAAGGGTAAAAACTACTCAAGAAGCAGTTAATCAGACACTTCAGTGTTTCTATTGTCGTGGACCTCACAAGGTGGTAGATTTCACAGTTTAGAATACTTCCATGTCCATAGTCTTTGACACCTTGCGAGCAACCAATGTGTGAACGATGATGCACAAGCATCCACATCAAAGACTACCACACAAACTTCAACACGCATACGTGAGCGACACAGGATACAAAAACCTAAAAGAAAATTCGATCTCGTTGCATGGATAAACATAATGAAAAACTGACAAACCAAAGAAATTCAAAGAATGAAACAAGTTCCAGTACATCACTAAGTGTGGATGAAACAAGTTCTTCCTCTTTGCTCAGTGCACCACATAGACCAATCAAGAAACTAGAACCCACCCAACCACCCCAAATGAATAATAATGATCACGTGACATATGCAGAATGTAAAAAACGAGCTCAAGAGCGCATGCTTAGCATGGTTGAATGTCTTACAGGGTCACCGGCTGTGATTGAGCCTCATAATGCCAAACCTACACCAGCAACCAAGATACAAAGCCTAGAGGAGTACCGCTTTTCCTTTCAAAAGAAAGACATACTCTCTACAGAAGAGTCATTTGAGATAGATTGTACGAACTATAGGCTTGAGAAAGCACGTAAGGAATTCAATAATTCTCTTACAAGATTAAAACAATCTCTTAAAATCTTCTTCGGAGGAATACTCTTCTCTCATGATAAAGCCAGCATCATATCAACACTTGCACCTTTAATAGCTCAGCGTGAGTTATACAGGGACATAATGAACTACATAAACCAAGAATGTTAGGATTCGCAAGTTTCCAAACAGCCCTCATTAAGAATTGTCAGAGGGCCAAGTGTGCCATTGTACGCATTAGGTTCTTTTGAAAAAGCTGAGACCCAAACAGAGGATGAAAGTGAATGAGGATATGAAACAGACACAGGATCTGAAGCTAAAACAATAACCAAGTTACCCATGGTTCCTTTGGAAGACTCTATCATGGTATGGTTGGATTTCCCTACTACAGGCAATGATGTTCAACACAAGCACGCATTGATTAGTCCTCGAGCAAGTCATAACATCATGACAATAGACACGGGTGTCATTGGGACAACCTAACCTCACCCCGACAAGCAAGTCTTGCAAAAGGAACCAATGAACAAAACATTGAAGTTCCAGGTTACTTTAGATACACAACTTGCACTTTCACGATTTAAGTCTCATCATGAATTAAGCCATATCACACAATAGCCACTATATATTTGTTAAGCTTATTGCTTACTATTCTTTTGGCTAAATTAATGTAGCAGCTTCTCCATGAGTACATATCCATACTCATGCTCTAGAGAACATTTGCACCAATGCCTCACCATCAACAACTTCTAGGTACATCTATGGATGGGGGGCCCATTGTGGGCGGGATCCTCGTCAATGGTACAACCCATCACCTGGAATTTTCCTTCAAATTATAAACCTCTCCAAACGATGCCACCATCTTCACAAATCAATGATCTTCAATCCTTAGTGAAGATACCTATATTAGCCTCACAAGTACAAGTTGCTACTTCAACACAGAGCAGTTCAATAAGAGTCTATATGACTCAATTCTTGTACTTCATGAAAATCTGCTTCTAAGAGCACTTAAATATACATAAAAACATAAAAACATAAAAAGCACATGGGCAGAAGAAGGCAGGATCAGGTCCTACTCAACAACATTTGACAAGAATTCCGCCATACAAAAAAAGCAAGTCATCAATTCGTGGAATGGGGAATCTATTCTTGATTGTAGATTTATTCAAATCCCTATAATCCGCACACATGTGAAAACACACATGTGAAAAGTGTCATCCTTCTTAACCAAGAGTACGGGTGATGCAAAAGATGATTGGCTAGGAGTAACCCATCCCATGTCCATAAGCTCTTGCACTTGCTTTGCCACTTCATCCTTCTCCACTTTTCACAATCTATAAGGTGGTTTGTTAATGGGCTTGGTATGCGACTCAAGCTCTATCCCATGATCACCTCCCTTTTTTGGCAGTAAGCACTTTGGCATTTGGAACACATCCTCATACTCCTTCAACAATTCCTTCATACCTTTATGCATAACCTCACCCTTTTGTTCATTGCTTTCTTATTTGTTGCAAAGCTGTGAAACATATATGCATCCCATCTTCTTTAGCTCTCTCTTGAGTTCTTTGGCATTGATCATCTTGATACTTGGCATATGAGTTCCGGTCAATGTAACCTCATGGTTTCCATGCATAAAACTCATATAGCCTTGGTATAAATTCATGTGAAACAACCCAATAGTTTCCAACCAATCACATCCCAAAATAGTGTCAATGGGACCCATATCCAATACAAGTAAATCAACCTTGCAAGTGTAATCATTTGTTGTGAGAATCAACCTCACATTCTTGCATACCATTGTGCAATCCATCTTTGCTCCATTAGCCACTTGAACCTCATGCCACAAAGATAAAGCTATGGGTTGTAATTTGAGACTGTACATGCATAGGCATCATTTGAGATATTGCATAGGATAGCCATATTGTCTTTGTCATGCACATGTAGGCAAATCATCATAGTCAACATCTCCCTTCTTTAATCCACCTGGATCAAAAGGAAATTGACCATCCTTCTCCACGTCCTCAACTTCATTGTTGGCATCTTCAAAGTACTCCTCATACTCATCCACATCCTCCTTAATGTCTTCATGGCAAGGTTCAGTGAAAATCATACTTATGGTAATTTTCTTGGCCTTACAAACCTTCCAATGATCCTTGTTCCATTTGTCACCGCATTGAAGCACAAACCCTTTTCCTTCAAATCATTAATATGATCTTCTCCAATAACCTTGCTCTTGTTAGATTCTTTCGCAACTTACTTCCCATCACCATTTAGAGGTCGAGAAAAAGAGTTATCAATTCTGACATTTCCTCTTCCACCTCTTCCATAGACAATTGGGAATCTAGGAGGACCCGTGTGATAAGCAACTCCACTTGAAGATTTGCCCAAAGTTGAAGTGCCAATATTAGCCCTAGATCCATGCCTTGATCCACCTAGCATGTGTATACTTTGCCTCATAGATCTCCACAAGAAGCATGGCCTCCTTGATGGTTTCGGGCCTTGGAGTGTCCACATCAACCTTGATGTTGTTTTGTAGCCCTTTGATAAACTTTCTAAATTTGTACTCCTCGAGTCAAGCCTTCTACACATGAAGTAAACTTGTGCACATAATCCTTGACATTGCTCGCTCGTTTGAGTGAGATCATCCCATTTCTCCACCATCCTTGATCTATTGATGGGAGCTGAAACAAAGGCTCTGCTCATCTCATTCTCAAAATCTTCCCAAGTAGTGATCAAATAGCCATGATTATTCAAGTGCCGCCACCATGCATGGGCATAACCTTCTAGATGCAAAGTAGCAAACAATACCTTCACCCTATCACGATAAGAGGAATAAGTTTAAAGTAACGCTCCATCTTGTAAATCCCTTCTTCAAACTCCTCATTGGTTGAGCCTTCATCCTTGAATTTAGTAAAAGTCAACTTGTCCTTCACTCCCTTAAACTCATCTTCATCACCACCTTGATGATGATGATGAACATGCGGTCTATGCTCCATTGGTCTAACATGATTTCCCCCAAACTTATTGAAGTGATGAGGTCTACCATGATTAGGTTCCATCCCATTAAAATGATGACCCATCTCATCAAAGTGATGACCACTCATGTGTGAAGGATGATGACCCATCTCATCAAAGTGTTGTCCACTCATGTGTGGATGATTCCAATTTCTATTCACCCTTGATTCTTCCAAGACTATGCCTTTGCTTTTGTCCACATTTCTCCCTTGCATTGATGAAATCCCATGCATAGGACCATGCATAGTGTAAGATCCCTATCCCCACTGCACAACAATTTCAGGGGTGCTAGCAGTGGAAGTAGCACTTCTTACGCGGGGTAGGGTCCCACACTCGGGGCCTCGCCCACGGATATCCGGACAAGAGACTAATCCATCGGTTTTTTCAAAACCGAACCTGAAAAAACTTCCTTTGCCCGGAAAGCACGGGCGATTCCACCAGAATAACTATTCCCTAATGTAGTCAAAAGCCTTAACTAACTGAGCTGATCTGACCGAACCCGTAAGTCCCATAGTCAGATCAGGGAAGAAGACTGTACTTGGATCATAGAGACCGACACTTTTTTCCTCATTGAGAGGCACAACTGTTGATTCTTTTCCATAGAACAATTTTTGTCCGGGATTTATTTCATCTATCGAACTAAACAGAAATTGAGTCTCGATTTACGGATCCATCAGTCCAGCCTAACCCCATCCAGCCCCCATCCAGTCCCATGGGTTAGCCAACCGCCCAACCACTGTAGTGATGGGATCCAATAAGGAATTTGGTTAGGCTTTGTCCTGGGTACCAGGGAAAAGAGTTCCCAGGTCCCCTAGCCGGATTTTCAAGCAAATTTAACTCCAGTCACACCACTTGCACACCCAATATGAAATTGCCTTTTTCCTAGATTCAAATGTATTTAATTCAATCATTTAATGAAATCATAGTGTTACTGATCATAAACTTCCAAGTATCCGGTTGAATCTTAATTTCCAATCATTCCTTCATCAAAGTATCTATGGCATCATTGGCAACCAGAACGCTCACCACCTGTTCACTCAGGGGCCTTTTCTATAGTTCTAGCTCATAGTACCCGGCAGATAATCACTTATAAAAATCAAGATGGAATCCTCGTTGAAGATCAGCAAGATCAACCAACAGATCCATATAAGAGAGCTATGGACTCATCAGTTGAGGACCAGCAAGGTCAATCAACGAGATCCATACTCGGTTTCAGAAAACAACTCTTACTCCTTGTTCCAATATCTTCCACGATGCACGTGTGGGTATCTTCGGTAACCCAAGCACCGTATGGTTAGCACCCTCTAGGATTCTTCGCAGGTCACCTAGCGCTTCACTCATAGGTCGCTTCCTTGGTCCATCATCCACCGTACCGGAAACTCACCATTTAAATCGAACCAAGGCTGGGCAAGACCTCGGCCAACCTTGCTACACGAGACATCCTCCATTGACTCTCCGTCAGCAACTTTATCAGGTAGGTCTCCACGACCACATTCTTAAGATAGTCAAAATGCTTCCCCAGCATTCTTGACATAAAACAGTTATTTACACAAACAGGTCACAAATGCAATTTCTATATTGAACTCTCATCTTTCGACATTATCCCTCATCAGTCCACATTACTTATTCCACATTCCATTTCATATATGTACTCATTCTCATCAAATCACATCATTTTCCATCTCATCAACTCAATTTCATTCACATCACATATCATAAATTCACATTCCAATTCACATGTCATCACATCTCATCCATTCACTCATATCGACGACACATCATTTCACATACACATTGGCATTCATTATTCTATATACACATCCACATCATACATCTAATTCCACATCCGTATTCATAAATACACATCCATACATCCACATCCACATTCATACATCCATATCCACATCCACATCCATACATCCATTTCCACATCCACATCCACATACATACATCCATATCCACATCTACATCCATACATCCACATCCACATCTACATCCATTTTCACATCCTCATTCATACATCCACATCCACATTGATACATCCATATCCACATCCACATCCATACATTCATTTCCACATCCACATCCACATCCACATACATACATCCACATCCACATCTACATCCATACATCCATTTTCACATCCTCATTCACATCTACATCCACATCCACATACATACATCCATACATCCACATCCACATCCATACATGGGTATATGCATGAATAGGTGGTACACTAGCTACCAGATTTTAGGGTTGGGAGCTGGGAGGTAGCTCAGTTGGTAGCCATAGGAGTGTTGGGAATTTTAAAAGACTTCAATAAGTTTTTTATTTTATTCAATTCAGGGTGCAAAGGAGTGGGAGCACTACCTTTGCATGTCTCGCAACCATCATGAGGAGTGCCCGTCGGTTGCAGCAGAGCAGGGGCCCTCGTCTGGGGGGGGAAGCTTGCCAGCGTGGAAATTTGAGGAGTGCCCGTCGGTTGCAGCAGCAGGGGCCCTCGTCTGGGGAGGAAGCTTGCCAGCGTGGAAATGCTAGAAGCTTGAGAGCAACAACAAAGCAGCCGAGAGAGAGGTCAGACACCAGGACACACAGGGGAAATGCTACAGGCAGAACTTCCTCTCCCACTTCTTCTCTTGCTTCCTCAGGCTTTGAATCTTCTCCAGAGCCATCCCCAGCCAGGAAATCTTGCAGGGTGCTAGCTTCTTCCTCTCCTTCCTCAGCTGTAGCAAAGGCCAAGGAGCTATAAGAAAGGGGCATTATCCTCTTTCACCCAAATCACCTACTACACCAAGCAAGAAGTTCAACATGCAGCTGGGCTCAGATGCCACTCCAAGCACAGAGGTGAGCATCTTTACACATGTTGTTGTGCAGCCAATTTTTGTTCATGTGCCTGGCTTGTGTGAATTTTTCTAGAGGTGTGTTGCACATGCATGCTAGGGTATTACCATGCTGTTCCAGGGGGGGTAATGGAGTGAGTGTGCTCACAATGTCATCCATGAAACAATGTCCCTATTGAATACCTTACAAAATAAATTTTTTGCTTCAATGATGACTCCTCACTTGTCGTGTATTGTAATAAGTGTGTTGCATACCAAAACATCCCTCTGATCAGCCCATTATGTTCCCAACAAACTAAATGTCAATTTTTATTATGGAGTCCACTTTGGAACCTTGTATATGTTGTAGAAGTGTTCTAACTGACATAATGCGATGGCCGTTTTTTATTATGGAGTCCACTTTGGAACCTTGTATATGTTGTAGAAGTGTTCTAACTGACATAATGCGATGGCCGTAGACTGGATATATAAGTTATTGTCTTGATTACAGGTATCATTTAGTCTAAATTTGAAACATTGGTATAATGTAAAGTTTTTCAATTTCTGCTATAATGTTTTTGCACTACTAAATTTGAAACACTAGTATAATCTGTAGACTGCTACCTTGGTGCTACCTAGGTGCTTGCAGGCTACTACCAAGTGCTACCAAGTTCCTGCTGCTAGGTACTGGTATACTGGTGGGTGATAGATTTATTTCTAGATGCTGCTAGGTTAGTATGCAGATGCTTGGTTTATTCCCAGGTGCTGCCAGGCTAGTATGCAGGTGCTACCATACTACTACCTGCTTGATACCATATCACTATCTTCTGCTATCTTGGTGCTACCTAGATGCTTGTAGCCTACTACCAAGTGCTACCAAGGTCCTCCTGCTAGGTACTGGTATAGTGGTATACTTTAGAAGCTCATTAATTGTGCATCTTGAGCAATATGGTCATGCCACATCATAAGACCCATAGTGTAAAAGAATACCTTGACATGTATGGAATGTGCCTAGTAAGATTTACCATGTACCACAATTTGAGCATCCCTAAGAAAGATCAAGCAAGTTTAATTATCATTCACAGACACCCACAAGCCTGGTGTGGCTCTTGGTGACCCTTGCCTGCAAGAGATCAGCATGAGTAGATGAGGATCCAAAAAAAACAAGTATGTCCAAAAGAAACAGCTTGAATTATTTTCAGCAAGCTATACATCAAAGGGAGTGGTATTGTAAATAGCCTCATATGCTTCTGGGGAAATCAAAAATCTCATCCCACGTCCTTGAACCTTTTCCATTGGGAACTTGATGGATCCTACAAGGTGGGATGGCAAAATAGCTTCAGGCTTGCGCCGTAATAGCTTATACTCATAGGGATTTTCTTTCGCTTGTTTGTACCATATTCCCTTGACAACAAATGAACCAGCAAGGCAAACATTCCCCCAGCCATCTGTTAGCTTAGTATCAGATTTTCGCTTGTTTGTACCATATTCCCTTGACAACAAATGAACCAGCAAGGCAAACATTCCCCCAGCCATCTGTTAGCTTAGTATCAGATTTTTGCTTCTGAGCTGTGCATTTCAAGACAAAAAAATCTGCAAGCTCCTCATTGTCATGAGGAGCAGCAAAATTGTCACCAATGCAAAGTGCATCACTCAAAGCATCATGGTGTCCGTATGCAAAATCTTCAACTTCATTAGCATCTCTGACATCTTCTGAAGGTTCAAGGGTAACATACTCCCACTTCTTGACATGTGACTTCCTAGAGCACCTCCTCCAAAGGCCTTGCATACAAGAATTGCAAAAGCATGATAGCTGCCTGCATCTGAGAGCTTTTCCATTTGTTAAAGAGTAACCTGAGACACAATGTATCCCACGAGCGCCATCCACAGATTTGCAGTCCCACTTCTTGCTTCTATCCACATCGCCTTCCTTAACTTCCCAAAACACCCTGGTAATTGGTCTTACTTTGGATGCATATGTGGCAGCAGCCCCATCACACATGGTTTGTTTTAAAAAGGCAACCACATCCTCTGCACATTGCAATTTTCTACAGTCTCGCTTAAGCTGCTCTTGAGTCAAATGTCTTTTGATAACAGCACCTGCACCATCATGTTCACCCTTCCCATGACCAGATCCCAAGAAATGATGTGTCATCTTTAACCCTGTGAGAGTCCCATACCGGGTAACAAAGTAGAAATGCCTCTTTGCCTTAAACTGCGAGGCTGCCCTGTCTGACCACACCCAATGTTCCTTGAGGGATAAGCCTAGCTCTTTCAACCATCCATGATGGAGCATGAAGCAATGTTGAACAAAAAGAGTATCGTGAGTTTTATCATCAAAAATGTAAAAATGATAATACTTTTGAAGACTTCCTGCAATCTACACATATGTGATATGGACAAATATTGTAACTTGGCAAGAAAACCAATGCATTGATTGAATCTCATTTTGTTCTTTGAATGTATAATTTTCAGCAGTCTACAACTGAAACAACCACATCGTCAGGAAATACACGTAGACACTCTTTAAATTGCTCAGCTTGCCATCTGTAGATAAAGTTGTGCTTTATGAACTTTTGTAAGTGATCCCTAAAGAGGTCAAATAGTTCCCCAGGTTGCATCTCCTTGTGGGAGAGAACTTTTCTTTTCTTTTTCTTGCCAGAATTTGTTTCACCAACTTGAATGTCTTCAAAAATCTTCACCTTTCTTGTGCGTATGCTACTTGATTCCTCCATAGGACATGTCGAAAGCTTCTTTGAGGGTCCACAAGATGGGCACTCTCCCATCAAACACTTCAAAGCAAAGAAGTCGGAATCGCTAGGCTTCAAACATAATACTGATTCCCACAAATTTGTAACGCTTGAGTAAGTTTGTGTGTGAGCTGTGCATTTTTCTCCAACACCACAAATGTTACATTGACATATACACTCTTTTCCATGCACACCTGGACCAGCTTGGCGTAAATGGTTGATAGCATCTCGTAAGAATGCCATCTGGACATGTGTGATGCAACAACAACTGTACCGATCTCGAAGCTTGCGTACAAAATAAGGCTTCAGCTTTTCAAATGCTCTTTGGTGAATCTGTACCTCTGGATGACTCTGTTTGAAAGCAAGAAAGAATTCTACCTGCAATAAATCAGGACAATAAATCAACCTATGAACAACATATATAGCTTATAGAAGTCAAAGAATTAGAAATAACTTGGTAATCTAGAAATTTTTCATGCCAGAAATAAACAATAGCTTTTAGGTTAAAGGTTTGGAACAATAGCTGCCGTGTTAAGAGTGGTAGGCTATTTGGTTAGAGTGGACGCCATCAGGTAGAACCTGTATAGAGTGAGAGCCACCAGCTAGGTAAGGTAGCAACCATGTTAAGAGTGGAAGCTACCAGGTTGACAATGGTGGCTTTTAAAGGCAGAAAGATAACTATCAGGTTTGGAACAGTAGCTGCCATGTTAACAATGGTAGCTACTTGTATAGAGTGAAAGCCAGTAGGTAGGTAAGGTAGCAACCATCTTAAGAGCGGAAGCAACGAGGTTGACAATGGTGGCTTTTAGGGGTAGAAAGGTAACTACCAGCTTTGGAACAGTAGCTGCAATGTAAACAGTGGTGGCTACCACCACTCTTAGCATAGTACCTATCATCAAGATACCACCTGAATCACTCCCAGCCTCATGCCTATGAGCTCCAAGCTTGGTAACTGAGCTCCAAGCCTGGGAGCCACCACTCTTAGCATAGTACCTACCATGAAGATACCACTCTTATCAGCTCCCAGGCTTGGAGTTCATTGGTATGACAGAAATCCTAACCTGATGCTTCTAGCTGCTGGCCTAATAACATATCAGCTTGAGCAAAACCTTTGCTACCAATCTGTGAGCCTACCACCACCTTGGTGGCTTCCTTTGCTACCACCTTTACGAGGATGAAACTATAATTGAAAGTGGTGCTATTTATCTACAAGGGTTACCATGGTAGACTAGTATTACACACTATGAAGCTGGTGCCTAACTTCAGCCCTGCACTACCGACCAATGTACAACCAAGAGGTAATTAGGGACATTTAAAAAGTATGGCATAACAAGGAAGACAAACCTGAGGTTGTTCAAGCAGATGCACCGAATGCTTCTCATACAGCTTTCGTCCAACACGCTTTTGACATACATCCTTTTTGTTCAGCGACATACGTGTATTGTTTGTCCAATATGCAATGACTAAATCTTTCACTTCCTGTGTGATTATACTTCTATGTTGTCGTTGTTGCTCACACAAATGCAATGGCAGCTGTGAGTCATGTTGCTTCATTTGAGATCTAGCTGCATAAAAATTCCTTCGATGAACTCCAAGTAGCCTTGATGCACCTGCTATATTTGGTTTTCTACTTGTGGAATTCATGACCATCATGATACTTGCCCGTTTAACAAACAATTCCCTAGAGCTTTTTGGTCTTTTGACAGCCTTAAGGGTATTGTGTAATCCATGGAGCAAGATCTTATGATCCTATGTGGATTCCTCAGCTTTGTGACAATTAAGAGATGCACAATTAAATTGTACATCTCTTAAAGCTCGATGGTTGAGTATACTTGTGATGATCTCACCCTTTGCTTTATTGTCAAGACCCTGTGTGTAATCCGTGAAACACTTAATCACTTTTGAAGTAATCACCTTCTGTTTTGTGATGCTGAGTCTGACTTGTTTCACTGGTGACTTCCTTGACTTTAACTTCTCATGATAAGCACGCTTCCGGCCTGTTTCGTACTCCCTGATTAATTTTGATTTGCATGGTGCACACTTGAATGAGCCAGCACATGTACATAAGCTGCTTTGAACATCTTCTGCTTGTGCAATTAGAACTATTTCCATGTTGAAAAAACTCCTTTTGATCAGTTCAACAAGTTGAATGTTGAAAAAACTCCTTTTGATCAGTTCAACATGAGGCTCTTAAGAGAGTCAGACCTGTCCATCGAAACTTCGAAGACAGTGTAAGATGAGATGAAGGTAGCTGTCCACAAGCCCCGAACGCAGCTACTGCAATGCTTCTAATTTCTGAGAAGGGCTGCTTGTAACATTGTCTATTTTTTCGATCTGGCGGGCTATGAGACTGGTGGCTTGGGCTGCCCTGGCTTGGCTGGTGCCTTGGCCGAGCCTTGGCTTGTTGGGCCCTCAATTAAGAAATCCAGGAAACCTGCAATGCAAAAACACACACAGACGTGAAGTCGTCGTGGAGGCTTGTTTAAAGCAAAGAGAGAGAGAGAGAGAGAGAGATTCTTCTATAGAGGGGAAGGCTTACCACCAGCAATCACAAGACACACACACACACATATGAAGTCGCCATCGAAGATTGTTCACGGCAGAGAGAGAGAGAGAGAGAGAGAGAGAGAGAGAGAGAGAGAGAGAGAGATTCTGCTATAGAGGGTAAGCCTTACCATCAATCACAAGACACACACAGACATGAAGTCACCATGGAAGCTTGTTCACAGCACACAGAGAGAGAGAGAGAGAGAGAGAGAGAGAGAGAGAGAGAGGACGTGGGGAGTATCGAAAAATGGTTCTTTTTCTTTTTCTTTTTTTAAACAACCCACTTTTTGCTTTGTAACCGAAAAACGGTTCTTCTTCTTTTTCTTTTTTTAAACAACCCACTTTTTGCTTTGTATTGGTTACTATCAGTGTACTAGCTGTGTCCCGGACATAGGTATTAAGTCCATCTATTTATGCATACACCCACATCCATTTCCACATCCACATCCACATACATACATCCACATCCACATCTACATCCATTTCCACATCCACATCCACATACATACATCCACGTCCACATCTACATCCATACATCCATTTTCACATCCTCATTCATACATCCACATCCACATCCACATTGATACATCCATATCCACATCCACATCCATACATCCATTTCCACATCCACATCCACATACATACATCCACGTCCACATCTACATCCTTAAATCCATTTTCACATCCTCATTCATACATCCACATCCACATACATACATCCATACATCAACATCCACATCTATACATCCATTTCCACATCCACATCCACATACATACATACGTCCACGTCCACGTCCACATCTACATCCATACATCCATTTTCACATCCTCATTTATACATCCACGTCCACATACATACATCCATACATCCATACATCCACATCCACATCCATACATCCATTTCCACATCCACATCCACATACATACATCCATATCCACATCTACATCCATTTTCACATCCTCATATCTATTTATAGAATACAAGAGAATTCTTATTTTTGATATAAGATTTCTTTACGCATCTACTTATGCATAAATTCCATTTTAAGGAGAATAACACTTTCGAAATAAAAATCAATCTTTTATGCATCTTCCTATGCATAAATTCATTTTAAATGAAAATGACACTTTTGAATTAAAATTCAATCTTTTATGCTTCTTCTTCTGCATAAAATCAAAATTGATGAAAATAACTCTTTTGAACTACTATGCATAAAATCAAAATTGATGAGAATAACAATTAAAAATATATACTTTTATGCATTATTTTAAGCATAAAAATCCATAATGAAGAAAGTAACACTTTCATAATAAAAAAATTTATCAATAAGTATCTTTCATAGAATTTAATTCTACATTTCATCTAAATATCTCTCTTTTTTAACTATTAACCTTGTCCTTAGTCAACTCTTCATCTTATGTGAGTATTTACTCATTTTTGGAGGATTTTTCTTTTATTTCTTCATTTATCTCCTCCCTACATTTGGATGAATCTTATTGGTCCATAGGAACCTTAATTTAAAATTTCAAAAAAATCTTGACCCCTAGGATAATACCTCTTGAACAGATTATACTTAATTTCTAATGCACCTTCTGAAAATCTTTTTGAACTTCTTTTTCAGGGAAACTTATTTTAATAAGATGAGATATTTTTCTATCCAAAAATATTTAAAAACTGAATTACCTCTCTCTAGAAGATTTTCTCTCTCTAGGCCAAAACTGGTAGAAATAAGATCTTTTATATTTCTGAAGAGGGATTTGATTACAGGGGAAGATGTTGGACATCTTGAGAGGCTGGGGAGGAATCTTACATTCTACCCCATTAAAAAACGCGAGATGTCCTCATCTCACACGTGGAGTATGATCTCTTTCATCTTCTTCTTCTTCTTCAATCACTTCCAGCGTTACTGCCTTGGAAGTGGACGGCCGATTTGGGAATAACTCTCTTTGACTTCCCCTATTCTGAGGTGGAGGTCTTGCATTACTTTGGATTGAAACTGCAGGTTGGATAGAGGGTCTCCTCTGGGATTTCCCTGATTTTGGCAGATTTTGGCAGATAGAACCCTGATTACTCTGGACAGAAGGGGCTGTAGTCTGGAATCTTGATCTCTGATTTTCTTGCCCTAAAAACCTTGATCCAAAAGGAGTTGGGCAATCCATACTGCGATGTCCAATTCCTTGACAGTTATAGCATTTCACTCTCTTGTTCAAGGGTGGAACTTCTGAAGTTGAAATCCAAGGGATTGAGTTTCGGGAAAAGGACATTTCTTCCATTCTGGAACTTCCCATATCTTGGGTTTGACCCTGATATCTCTTAGGCGGAGGAAGGTTGGAATCACCTTCTGGGAATAAAAACCTTTTGAAAGGTGATGGTGCTGGCTTTGGCAGGACTTTGACATTAAAGGTCTTGGTGAAATCCTTCGCCATCCGAACTGCTTCAGCCATGGAAACTGGCTTGGCATTCTTCACCACAATATTCAAAGGTACGTTCAGTCCCCGAATGAACCTGGCCATCAGCTGTTCTACATCCACAGTGGAGGCGAGTATCTGAGGTGGAGGGAGAATGCTTGGTGATATGCTTCAATAGTTCTACTCCCCTGGGTTAACTCTAAGAATTCGTTCATCTTTGTTTCTAAAAAGCCGGGAGGACAGAACCTCGTCCTTAGGTAAATTTTGAGATCAGTCCAGGTTTGGGTATTTTGGTCGAGACGGTTTGTCTCACAGTGGTTTCTTCATGCCACTCTAGCTGTCTCCACTATCTTCAGCCTTGCAAGAGCCATTTTGCTCTTCTCATTATACCCAGTGACATCGAAGTATTCTTCCATTGATTCGATCCACTTCTCCACAGCCTCGCCCAAGTTTTCCCCTTCACCCTTGAAAGGTCCAAGCTGCGAACTATGAAGAGTTTTACGAACATCCAGGTCAAGCTCTTCTTCATCAAGTTGGGGGTTAACATTTCTACCACGAGATGACCTCGATCCATGTACCTATCAATACGAAAATTCTTGTTAAGTTTCTTTATTTATGATTCAATCCGATTTTTGATTCAACTGATTCTAGGGTTCGTTAAATAGTTCGGCTCCCCACAGAGTCAAGGGATAAAGATACTCATATAGAACGCATTATTAGTTAACAATTCATTCAGAATTATCTCATTCATATCTTTAACACAATAATGGTCCATCAGACTGAATTTTTCTATCTAAACAATCCTCCATGGGGATTTCAAATTTTTAGATTTTTAATTTATCAACCCTTAACTTAATTCACTGATTAAAAGTTAACAGTAGTAATCTGCCAGCACAATCCACTAATCTCATAGTGATTTCCTGAAGTCATTAACGTCATTCTAGCTACGAACATTATCACAGGGACTCGTCCCATTCATCCTCATTGTGGTTTTGCTCGGCTTATTACATTTCAACCAAATTTCAGGAATCATCATTTTTCAATCAGAATCCAAATCAATTCATCAGTTCACAACTAGAATTTAAAAATTATATCAACCACATTCGAATTCATCATCTGGATAGCCTTAATGCTTATAATTTCAAGTCTTCGATTTACTCGTATATATTGCCAGCAAAGCGCTGCAGTTATACCCTCGGTATATAAGGGTAGTCATGGTTCTTGGAGCTATAAGGTAAATACCATCATGTCTAGGTCTCAAATCAGGGATTCCATGCAATTGCGGTACTTCCATCTGAAGACCCAATTACTAATTTACGAATTTTAGTTTGAATATCAAATTGTATGAATTTTATCACACAATTCCAACCTTTTACTATTATTCCATAAATTTTTGACATTTTTGGCTTTTTGGTTGATCCTCATTAGTCAATTCGCTCTGATACCAAATGTAAGATCCATGTCCCTGCCGCGCAATAATTTCAGGGGTGCTAGCAACGGAAGTAGCACTTCTTGCGTGGGGCAGGGTCCCACACTCAGGGCCTCGCTCACGGATATCCGGACAAGAGACTAATCCATCGGTTTTTCCAAAACCGAACCTGGAAAAACTTCCTTTTCCCAAAAAGCACAGGCGATTCCACCAGGATAACTATTCCCTAACGTAGTCAAAAGTCTTAACTAACTAAGCTCATATGACCGAACCCGTAAGTCCCATAGTCAGATCAGGGAAAAAGACTATACTTGGATCATAGAGACCAACACTTTTCTCCTCATTGAGAGGCACAGCCATTGATTCTTTTCCATAGAACAATTTTTGTCCGGGATTTATTTCATCTATCGAACTAAACAGAAATTGAGTCTCGATTTACCGATCCATCAGTCTAGCCTACCCCATCCAGTCCCATGGGTTAGCCAACCGCCCAACCACTGTAGTGATGTAATCCAATAAGGAATTTGGTTAGGTTTTGTCCCGGGTACCAGGGAAAAGTGTTCCTAGGCCCCCTAGCCGGATTTTCAAGTAAATTTAACTCCAGTCACACCACTTACACACCCAATATGAAATTGCCTTTTTCCTAGATTCAAATGTATTTAATTCAGTCATTTAATGAATCATACATCCATATCCACATCCACATCCATACATCCATTTCCACATCCACATTCACATACATACATCCATATCCACATCTACATCCATACATCCACATCCACATCCACATCTACATCCATTTTCACATCCTCATTCATACATCCACATCCATACATCCACATCCATATTGATACATCCATTTCCACATCCACATTGATACATCCATATCCACATCCACATCCACATCCACATACATACATCCATGTCCACATCTACATCCATACATCCATTTTCACATCCTCATTCATACATCCACATCCACATACATACATCCATACATCCACAACCACATCCATACATCCACGTCCACATCTACATCCATACATCCATTTCCACATCCACATCCACATACATACATCCACGTCCACATCTACATCCATACATCCATTTTCACACCCTCATTCATACATCCACATCCATGCATCCACATCCACATTGATACATCCATATCCACATCCACATCCATACATCCATTTCCACATCCACATCCACATACATACATCCACGTCCACATCTACATCCTTACATCCATTTTCACATCCTCATTCATACATCCACATCCACATACATACATCCATACATCCACATCCACATACATACATCCACGTCCACATCTGCATCCATACATCCATTTTCACATCCTCATTCATACATCCACATCACATACATACATCCACGTCCACATCTGCATCCATACATCCATTTTCACATCCTCATTCATACATCCATACATCCATTTCCACATCCACATCCACATACATACATCCATATCCACAGCTACATCCATACATCCACAGCTACATCCATACATCCACATCCACATCTACATCCATTTTCACATCCTCATATCTATTTATAGAATACAAGAGAATTCTTATTTTTGATATAAGATTTCTTTACGCATCTATTTATGCATAAATTCCTATTTAAGGAGAATAACACTTTCAAAATAAAAATCAATCTTTTATGCATAAATTCATTTTAAATGAAAATGACACTTTTGAATTAAAATTCAATCTTTTATGCTTCTTCTTATGCATAAAATCAAAATTGATGAAAATAACTCTTTTGAACTAAAAATAGATTTCTTTATGCATCTTTCTATGCATAAAATCAAAATTGATGAGAATAACACTTTTGGATTAAAATAAATTCTTTATGCATCTTTCCATGCATAAATCTAATTTAGTAGGAATTACACTTTTAGAATAAAAGAATTTCTTTTATGCATCTAATTTATGCATAGAATCATTTATGATGAAAATCATAAATGATGAAAATCACACTTTTAATATATATATATATATAATTTATGCATATGTTTATGCATACAAATCATTTATGATGAAAATCACTCTTTTAATATAAAAGAATTTCTTTTATGCATCTAATTTATACATAAAATCATTTATGATGAAAATCACACTTTTATTATAAAAGTGTGATTTTCATCATAAAATCATTTATGATGAAAATCATACTTTTAATATAAAAAAATATTTTTTTATGCATATGTTTATGCATACAAATCATTTATGATGAAAATCACTCTTTTAATATAAAAGAATTTCTTTTATGCATCTAATTTATGCATAAAATCATTTATGATGAAAATCACACTTTTAATATAAAAGAATTTTTTTGATGCATAAAATCATTTATGATGAAAATCACTCTTTTAATATTAAAGAATTTCTTTTATGCATCTAATTTATGCATAAAATTATTTATGATAAAAATCACACTTTTAATATAAAAAAATATCTTTTATGGATATGTTTATGCATAAAAATCATTTATGATGAAAGTAACTCTTTTGTAATAAAAAAATATACTTTTATGCATTATTTTAAGCATAAAAATCCATAATGAAGAAAGTAACACTTTCATAATTAAAAAAATTATCAATAAGTATCTTTCATAGAATTTAATTCTATTGAAAATTATTCTTTTATAAAAATTAATCAATATGCATCTTTTTATGCATGAATGAAAATGACACTTTTAGAATACTCTAACGATAAGGATTACTCTTTTTGATTAATAAAAGATTAAATTTATTTTACAATTTTTTAAAAAATTTTACCATAACCTCCTTTGTATGGCTAACCATTTTTCAATTTTTAACTTACTAAAATTAATTAGAAGTTTACTAAGAGTATTTAAATCATTCTAATGTAAACAATCAAAGAGAAATATTATGAAAAACTTGATTTTATTCATTAATCATTCATCTAGGATAAGAATGGTTGGATTTACTAAAGAAGAGAGGGGAATGCCTTTTTTCAATGAGGCATAACATCATTTGATTTTAGAGAAGACAAAAATCATAAAAACCATAAAAGAAATAGAAAAGAGAAGAATCTCCAACTTACATAGATAATTTGAGAGCTTTTCTTTGGCTTGATGGTTTGAGGGTTCTAATCTTGTTTGAAAACAAGAGTGGCCACCAATCTTTTAGAAGAGGGAAGGTCAAAAACTAATGGAATTATGAGTAAAATTCATTGTTTTTGGCACTTGGGAGAGGCAAGATAACAGTGCAAAAATACTATTGAGTTTCAACAAAGGGGAAGGCTTCTATTTATAGGAAAAAGTGAGCTTCTAACTAAGCAAACTGATTCTAGAATTTTCTGGATCAGTTTAGTCAATTTTTGACCATTTTTAGGTCAGTTTTGCTCACATTTTGGATCTAGTTGAAACAGGAGAGAGGAGAGATAAAAATATCTCATTATTTGGGAGTTTAAAACTCATTCAAGCATGTGAAATAGGTGCCTCCTTCATGAGAAAAATCTCCCCCATACTGAGGTGTCAAAAATGCATCATTTCATCTAAATATCTCTCTTTTTTAACTATTAACCTTGTCCTTAGTCAAATCTTCATCTTATGTGAGTATTTACTCATTTTTGGAGGATTTTTCTTTTATTTCTTCATTTATCTCCTCCCTACATTTGGATGAATCTTATTGGCCCATAGGAACCTTAATTTAAAATTTCAAAAAAATCTTGACCCCCAGGATAATGCCTCTTGAACAAATTATACTTAATTTCTAATGCACCTTCTGAAAATCTTTTTGAACTTCTATTTCAGGGGAGCTTATTTTAATAAGATGAGATATTTTTCTATCCAAAAATATTTAAAAATTGAATTATCACTCTCTAGAAGATTTTCTCTCTCTAGGCCAAAACTGGTAGAAATAAGATCTTTTATATTTCTGAAGAGGGATTTGATTATAGGGGAAGATGTTGGACATCTTGAGAGGCTGGGTAGGAATCTTACACATAGACATACCGACCATACTTGTTCCACCTTGATGCATCAATGACAGAGACATCTTATCCTTTCCAAGAATAGACCCATGATTCCCATCAACATGGTGCATATTAAATTGAGGAGTATACAATGCATTTTCATTGAAGGTCCCGCAAAAGATCCATAAGCTTGTGGCCCCATGGGTGAAAAAGTGTTTGGTGCATATGGATGCAATATAGGTCCAATGTAAGCTTCTTTGCCTTTATCTTCATCTTGCCTCAAGCTTGAGATCCCATTGGACCTATATTGCATATGGATGCAATATAGGTCCAATGTAAGCTTCTTTGCCTTTATCTTCATCTTGCCTCAAGCTTGAGATCCCATTATGCAACTCCTTGCTCATGGAGTCAAACTTGTCCACCATGAACTGAAATCTTTGGTCCATCCTTTCAATCATAGTTTGCATGAGATTAATCATGTTATTCATGTTCATGCTCCCGCCCTTCTTTAGGTATTCGTAAAACATTTGCCTCTCTTGATGCATCCCTTCATTGGTGTTGCCACCAGTTTCTTCTTGAAAAGCGCCTTTGGTTTGCTTCTTGGCTTGCCGATGTGCCCGCTTCATACTCAAGAGCTTCCTTGTAGTTCCCCTTGTTGAGTTTGGCCTTCAGCATCATCTCAATTGCTTAAAAGATTTTTGGAAGGGTTCCCAAACTCCAAATGAATGGTCTTTGGCTCTATAGAGAGGTATTTCAATGCTCTATCCACTTATGTAGTTGCCTTTGACTTGCTCAACCCTGTACTATTCTCTGTTTTGATATTTTTTTTTGGAAAAGTCAACTTTATCACCAAAGTGACCAAATCTCGATCAAACGGAGGTCGATTTTGGAAGTCTTTAGCTTGATGGAATTCTCTAAACTGGCCCTATGCATCCATGTTAATCCCTTGACCAAATTTGACTAAAAACTATTCTCTATTTTGACCCCTTTGATTAGTCAACTATGATTTTGGCACCGTTGACCAAGTCAACGGTGCCAAAATCAAGATTTCTTTTTTGTCGGGGAGCTAATGGTATGTGCAACGTCCCAACATGCTCAAATCTCCAATTTAATTCTCTGTTTTTGACTAGGCACCCCTTTTGTTTTGCGGGTAGACTTGCCGATTGGAGAAGTAAACGGAGTCGAAATTGAGCACTTGAGGGAAAACATAGCCCTTGGAGAGTAGAATGAAGCTATGTAAACACCTTGAAAATAGCCCTAGCCTTCTCGGACAGAATTAGGTTTTAGAAAACTGTCAAGATTTTCTCCAATTGCTATCCACACTTCCCCTTTGCATTGGTAATATCTTGGACCCATTTAAAGGCATGAACCACATCAATTTGTATCTTGGGCATCCAAATCTAACCTCAAGTGCCTTGCATAAGTGTTTTTTGTAATTAAAATAATAATAATAGCACCTTCTTTGTATTTCCATCAAAATCTCAATATAAACTCAATTGAAATTCAATCGCAACACTACATACAATGCTTGCCAAATCTTTGCCCATTAAATGCATCCGTAAGAGCACTTGGAAGTCGATGTAGAGCATTGAAGATTGTAGCTTACAAGGTAGCTTTACCTGAAGGTTCTAGAGTACATCCTATCTTTCATGTTAGTAGACTGAAACGTAAGATAGGAAACAATGACATTGTCATTAGAAAAGAAGCAAGAGTGAATTTTATAGAACCACCTATTCTTCCACATGAACCTGAAAAGATTCTCGAATATCAAGAAAAGAAAAAAGGCATTCTGTGTTTAAAGAATGTTTTGTAAAGTGGAAAGATAGACCAAAAGAAGGATCAACTTGGGAAAGAGTGAATACAATGAAGAAAAGATTTCCTGAGTTTGTTTTCAAGGACGAAAACTTTTCTTTCAAGGGGAAAGAAATGTTATGAGATTGACATGAAACACTAAAAGATAAGACTAGGAAATATTATTTATATATAAAAGGTTTGCATATAAATAAGGTTCAGCGAATTTAAAATAAGAAATACCTAAGTAATGGTTAATAGGCATTAAAGTTAAAGTAAAATAGGAAGTAATTGGTGCACAATGGAAGCCCAAGGGACACAGAAGAGGGAGCCCCCTTCCTAGGGGTAGTTGAAGAGGCATTGGTTAATGAAAAGACAATGTCTAGGCAATGAAACATCAAGGGACTAAAGTTGGAAGTTCATGCACCACTTAGGCCTGTATAACCATGATTTTAGGGTCCATTTGATATATGGTTGGGTGGAGAATCAAAGTACTAGTCTTACAAGTCCACAAGATTATAATGCAAGGAGCATTACATATATGCTGGCAAAGTATGGCGTGATTGGATGCAAGCCAATGGTGACACCATGATTGGCTAAGGCTGATCTTGTTGATGAGTTGGATGATGTTACTATGTACAAGAAGATGGTTGTGGGAAGCTTGATTCACTTGAGTATCACTAGATCCGATTTATGTTATACAGTGGGACTAGTTAGTCAGTTTACGTAGAGTCCTAGGAAGCCACATTTGGATGCTATCATAGGGTTGTTGCAAGATGAGGGTGTCTAGTTTTGTCCAGTTTATGTTGGACTGGGACAATTCTTGGAGAGCAAATTTGGGGAGGCAAGGTAAAACGATTAAAAAATGATCTTTCCATAATTAGAGCGATCCAATTTGTTTTCCATAGATGCACCATTACAAGTACACTAGTCCCTATAGGTTTTAGATGATTTACATCAAAAATGTAATTTTACTAATTAGATTATTAATATTTGTAGACATTCTAACAGCCTCAAAGAATTTTAAAAAAGAGATCATTAAAAATCCAACCATTGGATTTACAATTTTGACTAACCACCACATTCTACCAATGTCTCACTATCTATCACTCTTTTAATCTACAAGATTGAGCATTTTTAAGTGGTAGTTATTGTGGGTGCAAAAAGTGGCATATATTATAACACTTTAAAGACCTTGAAATATTTAAAGAAAATAGACAAATAGCTTAAAAATTTCTCAAAAAATCAAGTTAAGCTCTATATTATGTGAAGATCTAAGATGCAAAGTGGAAATCTCATGTGAGTTTATATGTGAAAGATATTAGCATTCTATGGAACCGCTCCAAATTTGGGACACGGGGTGTATACACAGGGTGTATACATTGACTTTGTACCTAAGAAAATGAGGACTTTTAACTATCTAATGCTTAATTAGATTATGCAACTATATTCCCAACTTTGCATATAACGTTCCAACAAAAGAACTTGAAAGGAAATTCCTTCATTAGCTAGGAGAGATTGGCCACTAAAGGTAAACAAATGCTTGTTTTTTACTATTTACAGGGTGCCTAAGTGGACAAAACTGGGCACCATGATCCTGCAACCACCCCATAAGGATCATGAGATATGTGAAGACCACTTCCCATTATGGTTTACTTTATGAGCATGGAAAGGATGTGATGGTGTATAGTTACACAGATGCAAATTGGGAAGGAAGTGCTTATGAGATAGGAGATCTACTAGTGGGTATGCATTTAGCATGGGAAGTGTTGCAATGAGTTGGAGCAGCAAGAAGCAACCCAGAGTTTCCTATTCTAGTAGAGAGGTAGAGTATAGAGAAGCATCTAGCAGCTGTTTGTGAAGTGGTATGGCTGAAAAAGTTACTTGTGATTTGGGACAACATCATCATGGTGGAGGAGTTGTCATACATTGTGAAAACATGAGCAATATTTAGTTAGCTAGTAATCTGATTTGTCATGCAAGGAGGTCCATTATCATTTTATCAGGGAGAAGTTATTGGATGGATAGGTTGACTTGATATATGTGAAGATAGAAGAACATGTTGCACATATCTTTACCAAATCACTTGGTCAAGGGAAGTATGAGTACTTCGAAGAGAGACTTGGAGTATAGGGGGAGTGTTGATAATGCAAGCTCATCAAAGCTGGTGGATAGCATTAGATGTGTGGATAGTAGTCTAGCAGTGTGGAGATAATAATAGCCATGCCCAACTCACCCCGTGTGTGTGGACATTAGTACCTACTAGGTACAAGCTCTAGAAAGCCAACTCCAAGATTTGCTGCCTAGAGTGAGATATAAAGCTTATACACAGAGGTTGAAGGGGTTAAAACAGCCAAGGCACAGACCCAAGAAGAGCTCAAAAGGGCTATTGCCGCACTGCATGGGGCCAAAACCCTTGCTTGCACACAGATGTTGAAGGGACCAGAACAGCTAAAGCACAGACCCAAGAAGAGTTCACAAGGACTATTGTCGCACTGCATGAGGCCAAAACCCTAGCACAAGCAAGGCTCAAGCTCAAGGATGAGTTCCAACACAGACTTTTAGTTCAACGTAGGGATTTCAAGAGATCTGTTGAAGCTAAAGACATGCCCATCTCCCAGGTAGCAACTAACAAAGTTCAAAGCTAGGCTAGAACATGAGTAGGTCTCGCCCAAAGTAGAAAATAAGACTGACATACAAATGGAGCTACCAACATAGTGGACCTTGCCCTCTCCCCCAGAGCCACGCTCTGGTCTCCTTAAGTAGCAGTGCACCAAAGCCTCCAACTCAACCTCCTTCATCACAATATTTACATAGATAAGGGCATCCTCACCTTTTCTTTCCAGACCATCCTCTCCAAAGTGCTCTGGGCCTCCCACCCCACCATCGCCATGCTATGTTTCTAAAAAACAATCTCACTAACTGAACCATCCACCATCTTCCACCTCCCCCATTGCATCATTAGCCTCAATCTTCACGCATGGTGTTGCATTGTCACGTACTCTGATCGAATTCATCAAGCTATTCATCCCTAATGACCTCTACTCCTACCATAAATTGATAACCATCATCACCAATGCCATTGAGTGGTGGATGCTCACTAATGATGGCTGGCACGTGGTGGATGACACCTACCAGCATTTAACCTCAAAGGGTATCACGGTCTACAAACCCATTGGAATCATGGTACTTTACCATAGAATATCAAAGCAACTCCAACTCATGAAGAATATCGAAGCAACTCCAACTCATGAAGAATCACTAGTAACACCTATTCACAAAGTCCATGTGGCCTACCCCCAGGATATGATAAATACAAGGAGGCACATGAGTTCTATAGGTCCTCTATAAAGGAAGAAGATGAGGAGAATAGTGACAATGCCTCAGATGAAGCAATTATGCATCATAGGCAGGCCATGAGAAAATAGTAAAGGAGTACCTTGCAGGCTCAAAAGCCGCTGGCCTGAGCAAGGAACCTCAAGAACCTCCCCCACCACGCCCATCTTCCGACACACCACTTATAAGAGCTTTTGCCCCAAGTAAATCCAAAGAACTTCATGCCAAACTATCAACCTCATTTCCCCCTCCTATTGCCTATACTTCAACACCTACCACTCTCCGCCAATGGTTACAACCCCTACCTCTAAAACACCATTGCCCCCACCTTTGTCTTCCAAATATCCCCCACCCATTACCTCCTTAGGGGAAGTCCTAAATGGACTCACAAAATCGACCACCTCGCAAGTCAACTGCTGCCACCCTCTTACCCTATAAGCAGCAGCCTCATCCTTGAAAGGATTGGAAGAAGGCAAGATCCCAGCACCCCTAATCGGGGAGTGTGAACAAATTTTTCCCTTTAATGGTTACACCTCTTTACAACATTAACTCCATTTTGTCTTTGGATAAGAATAGAGGTAATGTGGTGTCATTAGGATAGAGAGACAATGCAAGATGACTTTACCACAATTGTTGAAGATTTTTTTAACAAGAGACACTACTACAAACTGATGTTCAAGGAGTTGAAGTGATTGTTTGCACAAACTATTAACCATTTACATTACCATCATCGAGAATTAAAGCTAGTATCAAAGCATTGTGTATACAGGTGTGTGTAATTACCCACGTTACATGTATATAAGTATGGGCATATATGTGCCTACATGTTTCAACCAACATTATGTGATTTGTTTGTAAGTTCTCTCAACCCACATTATGTACCATGTGATCCACAAGTGGATGTGCTCATGTAAGAAGTGCAAGGAGATTAGTCTTATATCGTGATGTATGATGCCAACCCTATGCACAAGGACACGATGTACATTAAGTTAGAGAAGCGCACTCTTTGGGATACAAATGTGTACATAATGTGTCCTGTGTTCTCAGTTTGCATGGGGCTAATTGATGCTAAAATCCTCGTTGATATGCTAATAGGCAATACGCTTAACCAACATACACTCATCAAATAAAGACATGATGATTCAGTGAATGGTGTAATGTTCATGACGATGTTCATGCATGGTAGGGCTAATTCTTGGTTTTTGTAGCTCTGAAACCAATGGTTTTCTTGTTACAATGATCCAATGCTTCACAAGGCTTGGAAATTAATATATGAATTGGATGTGCATTACCTTGTATAACATCGATATGAATTGGATGTGCATTTCCTTTTATAGCATCAAGGTAGTTACAACATGAAAAGGCCATGTGTGGTGCCAAATATGTTTAGCAATGGCCAATGAGGTGATAGCTCAAGTGGTGAAGGTGTTTGCCTAGGACCAAGAGATCCTGGGTTCAAAACCCCCTTGTTCTTCATCGACAGCATCACTTATGGGTGGATAAATAAGTGTTGGTGGCTGTCTAACGAACGGTGAAATTTGGTAACTATGGGAGGATCTTGGGCTAAAGGCCAGTTGAAAAAATATATATATATGTTTAGTAATGCAATACTTTGGCTATAGCCTTAATATTATTGAACATCACACATTGGGCATCATTGGGTACATCAAAGCTTATGTTCTTCCATAAAATGGCTTCATCAATAGGATCTACATCTACATCAACATTATAGGTGCCAACAACTTATGCACTCATTTTACATGTTTAGTATACAGGTTTTTAATTACCAATGTTTCTCACAAGGAAAAGAAAAGGGTACTTCAAAAGGTTTTTAACCACCCACGAACAACTCTGCAAATTTATGCACATTGCTCATCAAAGACAATGGGTGGTGATCTTTGCTGGAGATGCTAAATATAGCCTTCATGATAGGTCCCAAAGCATTTGAAAGCATACGATGAGAAAGCTAAAGAACCTCATATGGTAAGCTTGGAACATTGGGTTAGTCCAAAGAGGTTAATCTTATAAGCTTGCATATATAGGGAAGGACTTGGCTCCAAAGCAAGGGAAAGATCTTATCAACCTTCTCACATAGTTCAAGGACTGCCTCACATGGAAGTACACCAACATGAAAGGTGTGCCTTCCAAAGTAGGCAAGCACACCATTCCCATCATGGAAGGGGCTAAGCCTTCAAGACACAAATATTACCAAATGAATCCTAAGTACTCCAACCTTCAATTGTTGTGTTAATCTCATAGGTGGTTGCCTTTGCACCACCCTATGTTGTAGTCTTAACACCTTTGTGAGAATGAGGTTGACATTGTGAAAGGCACAAAACCTTTGTAAAATTAATTATTATATCTCTGCCTAGTCAAAGGATCATTTCCTTTTAACAAAAGGGGAAAATCTCGTGTGCCTATGTGGGCATGGCAGCCAGCCCCAACACTCTTCCTATGATGTGGATGCCTACTTTGTTGGTTGTTATTGGCCTTGTCATTCGGCTGATGTGGACATTATTGATGCCCCTTCAAATGCCTTGTGGGCACACCTGAAATTTGAAGGCTTCATTGGATGTCAGTTATACCTTTGGGTGTCAAGAGAAGTCCAAGAGAAATATTGGGCTTCAAAAGAAACTCAGAGCGAAAATTTGGTGTCAAGACATGAAGTACATGTTGATTCTCTCATTTCTAAAAGAAGTCCATACTCAAAACATAGGTTTAAATTTTAACTTAGTTAATCTTTATACATAACTATATATAACCAATCTAAGAAACCATAGATAAGACAAAAAGTTATAGATAAGGCATAAATATTAAAGGATATTCAAACTTTTGAAAGAATGCGCAAAGTTTTTTATTTATAGTCTATAGATGTTGTTGAAAGCTTAAATGTGAATTTTGAAAGAGGAAGGTGATGGCAGCTTGGTTGGTTAAAACTTGGTTAGTTACAATCATGACAAGATTCTCTCTAGATAGTGTTTATTGGCATCTCTTTAATTATTTAATATTTTAAGAGTGTACCTCTCCTCTAAGGTTCATTTGAGAGAGAATTATTTAATAGGTAAAGGAGATGAGGTTCATCAAATTATTTTCCAAATTCACTCCATGCTCCAAATTCCAATGTAAGTTTCTCTCCAATCTCTACACTACTCTCCCACGGACTATAGCCCATGACTCCACTGTCCAAGGCTCAAGCTTCCTGAAGGCTAATCGTATGGACAAGAGGCTACATGCTTTTGTTCGTTTTGCATGGCCAGAGATTCTTGATAAAACCAGCCAAAGGATAGAAAGCAACACATCCATGGCGGCCTGCACGCCGCCCCCAGCTAACAACCTGGCTTGTCTGGGAATAAATCATTGATTTTTTCGCCTACCAGCTCACAACCTTCTTTAGCCACCTCCTCACATGTAGATTTCGCCTTCTTCAACCAGCCCTTGCCTTGGGGCTAATTAGTAGACAAGCCTTAATCTCTTATAATTTGTCTATTCAACACAAGACCTTGTATCCAAGCAATGAGGCCATGTGCACACACTATATGGACATTTCATAGCTTGTTCTCCTTAACAATTCTATTTGCCATGTTTGAGTTCTCTTTTTTTTTTTAAAAAAACTTTCAGCAGACACAAAGTTCATACCATCTTTGAGAACTCTCAGGCAATTGGCCTTTAAGAATGCTACCTAAACTATCGTACATCTCATTTTTCCAAACTCCCTTCTGCCACCATAAATGCAAGTGATAAACATAGGATCAAAGTTCAATGCCCTTCCAGTGGACCATTTGATGCTTCCACTCTACATTGGGATGTTAAGATTAATCCTCATTCACAATATAATTTTATATGTTATTATTACATTCATTGGGATAGAGTCAATGACTACATTGCTAGAGAGAATGGGAATGAAAGTGCACCCACCAAGTTTAGGATAAAAGTGAGCCTTAAATGAATGTACAATAGTTTACAAAAACCCAATGAGGACTCTTGGATTGAAATGGCATGGTAGGTATCACCACAAAGATTACTTTCATGTAGAATATAGTGTTTCTTAATATCTACCACATGCTTTGAAAATGTCTTGTGCTGGTTATTTTACACTTATTGGTGTGCATTTGGACCAATGGATTGTTGCAACAACGAATTGAGAAGTGTTAATACCAAGGGGAATAAAAAGAGGCCCAATGTGAGTAATGGGACCCATTTGGTTGGTTACCAGTGTCACTTTGTTATATCGCTCCTTTATTTATGGCCAACAATAGCTCATCTTAATTATATTCAACGGAACCATATTGATAGAAATTGTAACATTTGTCATGGTATCCACTACAATGGCATAGCTTTATCTAATGTCTCAATTTCTCCTTGGTTGTCTGGTGAAATGAGGTGGAGTTGTAATTTGTTACACAATGGATTAACACCACAACAAGTCTTGTAGCATCATATTTTAATGTAGTGCAAGATCCCACAAAACGTTTAGACTGAGATGCCTTCCTCACGTTACGTGATATTTTGAATATTGCTTCAAAAGTAGACACTATTTCCTTTTAATCAAACCAAAATGATGCTTGTAGTGTGAAATTTATTTACCAAGACTTTTATAGATCCAAAGAGCAACCATTTATTCTAGGCATTCAAACAAACTGACAACTCCATATGCTTGATATGGGAACAATAGCCTTCTTTCCATGGATGCGACTTTTGGAACAAATAAGTATAAGGTATCTATCCATACAAAAACTTCATAAACTTTTGGTTTAACGATATGCCTTTCATGGTTTAATCTTCTCTTTTCTTGTCTTATGTGCAGTTCTATCTTTACTCTATGTTTGTGTTTGATGCACATTGAAATGGTGTACCAATTGCTTGGGTTATCACTTCCTCTACTTCCATTGAATGCAGTGAAACATGGGTAAAGGCATTCCAAAATCGAGTTTGGGACTTCAATTCTTCATAATGCTTTTATGGTGGATGATGCACAAGGGGAGATAATTGCGTTGGGGTAAGTCCAATATTAAATGTAATAGATGGATGAATGAAGCTTTTAATTTGTTTTCTTAATAATCAAATGGATGACAAAATTCTAATTTTATGGGTGTAGGACTATTTTTGGAATTCCAATCTTTGTTTATAACATGTAAGGAGATATTGGCTTAAGGATTTAGTGAAGAAAGTTCATAATAGCAAGATTAGAGCAAACATGTTTAGGGATTTAAGACACATTATGAACATGCGCACGAGGGGACATAAAAATGAGGTCAAAGAATAGAAGATGCATCGACTCATTCATCAACAAATATGAGTCACAAGCAAGTTTCTTGTCCTACTTCAAGGTCAAATGGTCATCTAGGATAGGTTTGGCTGGTTTAAAATTTATAATTGATTCTCTTCTTTACTTTTGATCAATACATCTATGATCTAATATGTTTAACCTTATTAGATGAGATCTCTATAAATTATAAAACATAAATGGTATTCTTTCCTTAGGCATGTGGGTGTGAGCGACATGTACACTACAACATGCTAATAAAGACACAAAAGGATCAATCGAGTCATACCATGGCATCCTCAAATCTTGTTTCTTGCCTAAACAATCCATGGATGGTGTGTGGATTGGCTAATCCATAAGCTCATGTTTGTTTTTCATTGATGATGAGCACCATCTTGCTAAAGTGAAGAGCATGAGTCAACCAAAGCTTTGGTACAAAGTAGAGAATGCAGATTGTGAATGGGCTTGTTGTACTTGTTGTGATTAGGCTATGTTGTACTTGTTGTGATTAGGCTATGCTTGGAAATTTATGTAAGCATCAAATTAAGGTCATGAAATTGAATGGCTTTCCAATAGACACAATCATGACAAATATAATTCAGCTATATAATGCTACATTTGGTGGTATAGTATTTCAAACCTCAACAATGTAACATTAATTGTGATAAAATAAACCATGTTAATAGGATTTCATTAATGAATCATCCCTTTTGTGTTTTTGTATCATGCAAAAAGCATCAATGAAACTCACACGGCGTTGGAGTTGCCAAAGGCGGATGGTAAGAACTTGGATGAAGAATCTCCAAATACCATAGGTTAGTGTTTATACAAAATTATTTGTATATCTATATATTCCCAACAACTAAAAATCTACTACATGAAATTTCATGGTTAAAATGTCACATGTTGTGTTCTTGGTTGTAGATAAAAATGAAGGGGTACAAAAAGGGGTGCAAGAGGAAGCCATAGGACACCAAGATGGTTGGTTTATCCATATCATATTTCTTGTGTTTTCATATATTATTAGCTATTGCTTATTAATATTGGAATTTTTATGTAGGTTTGGCATTGAAACGTGTATGAGAAACTTATTTACAGGCATTTGCAATAGCAGGTTTCTATCATATTCTCTTGATTTGTTTTTTGTAGTATTTTTTAATGCATATGAAGATACTCATTCAATATTTTCTTATATTTTTTATAGAAGAGGATGCATGCTTACAACCACACCTTGAACGACTTTCCAATCAATTGTTAGCTACATTAAAACAAATCAAGTCAAATATATATAATACATAGCCGCATCCATGTAGTGAATTGCATCCCATCATTGATGGGTTTGGGATCACATTGAAGCGTGCAAAGCCATTCATCAAGATGAATATTGGAAAGAAGTGAAGGAGAAACATTGGATAACAACCATCACAATTGTATTTTATTGAGCCATATCGAAAGAGGAAGCTTACTATGCAACAAACCGTGGAATGACTTGATGTTGAGGATTCCTAATCTTTACTTATACACTTTTATTGATTGACTTGTATACAATATGACTTTTGGCTCAAGATGGAATGAAAGCTATGATTTTCTAATCATTTGAAATATTTGTAAAAATGATCTCCTTCATGATTATTTTATGGTTATGTAGCATGTTTCTCTACATTAACTTACTTCCATGTTTTAATTATGGTGTTTTATGCAATTTTTTAGTAGACAATGTTCACAGTTTTTGATATTTTAACATGGATTAATTTGGGCTTATATTAATGCACATACATGCATTAACCTAAACATCAACTACTTATATTAACCTAAACAAAGGTGAATGTACACATACAAATGTCATTGAGACTCAGAATATGAATTTACACTTAATATGAATTTATTGATATCCATTGTTAGGGGGTTGCATTGTTTATAAATGAGGCTATTGACTTCTCACCATATTTAAAGGTTTCTTTCAAACTAACAAAAAATATTTCCATGTAGTATGATTACTTTTTATTAATAAAAGCTCATAATTCAAATACCTTAAATTGTGTCTAATAATACTAATATAATACGACACTTAGGAAAGGAAGTAATCCCATAATTACAAATGAGAAAAATTTTGTGCACTACTTTGAAGGTACATGAACCCCAGTTATCCAAAGTTTACATGCCTTGGTAATATGTTATATATGGTTCTTTTAAATATTTTTATCTAGTAAATTACCATGCGAGTGAGAAGAGAAGGGCATGAAAGGAGAGAGACTTAAAGAAACTTGTTAATTCTTGATACCATAGGAGATAATCCAAGAAGTTATAGTTCATGGTGCACATCAGTGTTCGAGAAATACATTTTATTAAGCCGGATTGAAAACCATCTCATTGTTTTCATTACTACTAGCACTAGAAAGACATCACTATTATAAGTGCCACAAGTGCCATCATTTATCCCCAAATATTAATGCTCTTACACTATGTATAAATGCAGTTGAGTGAGCATAAGGGCATCATTTTTTCAATTCATACCTTTGTCACAATGAGGCCATGTAGACCAGTGTTCGAAAAAAACCCGGGTATAGTGTAATTTGCACTTGCAGATTTTTAAAATTACCTTCAAATTTGAAACTTAAGGGTACAAAAACCTGGATATTTTGAGGGGTTGTAGAACAAAAACCTTCAAAATTTGAAAATTTTCTTTATAAATAATTTCACAATTTTTAGATGAAGGTTTTTTACTTTTTTGGGAAAATAGTTTTTTTCGAACACTGATGTGGACACACGATATGGACATGTGGTAGGCAAAAAAGTAAGTGATTTATTCTCTGACAAGCCAGGTTGTGAGCTGGGCGGCATGCAAGCCATGGACGTAAAGGCAACTAGCACGGGCACTTTCACTCTCACCTTGATAAGCTACTGCATATCCACTGGGGCCAATGTGTACACAGGACAAGGGATACCCGTTGAAATCAGTGTTCGAACAAAACTATTTTCTCAAAAAGTAAAAAACCTTCATCTAAAAATTGTGAAATTATTTATAAAGAAAATTTTCAAATTTTGAAGGTTTTTGTTCTACAACCCCTCAAAATATGCAGGTTTTTGTACCCTTAAGTTTCAAATTTGAAGGTAATTTTAAAAATCTGCAAGTGCAAATTACACTATACCCGGGTTTTTTTCGAACACTGGTTGAAATGTATCCTCAGCCGTGAACGGTGACGGTATCCTGCCAGGAAGCTGCAACATCTCTCTAAGGCTCTAAGACTCCAGAGCGGCACTCACGACAAACTTTTTTCTCAACTTGCCTAAAAAAGGACAAGAAGGTTGAAGTCTGGCCGGTTTTCATTAATAAAAATCTTGCTACTAACCGGTTTTATAACTAAATATGCGTTCACTGAGCGCTCCAACCTCCACTATCTAGGCTCCATCCATCGTCCATCTCCAAGAAGTCTGACCAAGCGTTCATTGAGCCCGCTTTCATCGTCTGGTCATCTGTCAATCTACCATCTGTCATGTCCAACAAGTCTGACCAAGCATTCACTAAGTGCTCTCACCTCCACTATCCAACCTCAATCTTTGTGAAGCTTAAGTGTCATTACTATTTATGGTTATGTGCAAATTTTTTAAGTTTATACAGAAAATATAACCAACAATTGATCATCTATGAATATAAATCAATGAATATTATTATTTTTACTTTAGGAATCCATTCATAGAGGAAGCTAGATTACGTAGAGAAGTACCCTCTTTGGTGAGTGTTCATTGTGTTGCGTATAGAGAGGCATTTGTTATTGGAGATGCATGTGCAAAGTTTCCAAAGTTTGTCCAAGTTGAAAAGTTTGTAAATAAAATCTATAGCTGGGTTGGGCCTTCTACTAAAAGGAATGAAGAGCTTTCCACCTTAATGAAATCATTTTCTCTAGAAGTTCCAAGAATTCATGAAGTTCGCTGGCTATCCAGATGCCATGTGATGGAGAGATTGGTGAGATTCATGCCTGCATTGCTCTTGGATTTCCAGAAGAAAAACAATGAGCTATATAAAATGGCAACCACATATGAAATACAATTATTTCTCCATCTTTTACTGATATTCTTGTTGAGATGAATGATCTTAATATGTACTTCCAAAAAGAAGATGTGGATATCACTCAAATTGATGTGAAGTTAGATGTAGAATATTACTTCTACATACACGATACTTGAAAGAACCGTTTGGTCTCCATTCGAAATCATCATCATTTACGAGATTTTTTAAGGAGAACAAAAGATGGTTTTGTCTTGTATGTGGATGAAAGTGGTGTTGAACATAAGCATGTGTTGCATTTTGTCTCAATGGCTCAGTGTTTCACTGGAGGATCACTTATTGATTGTGTGACTCTAGGAGAAGCATTTGTGGAAAAGGTTATTCATGGTTTAAGTGTGAGGTTCATAGACTTGCCATATTAAATGAAAGAAAATTTTTGAGCCCCAAAAGTTATGATGTAGATGAAGATCTTAGGGATAGCCAACATAGAATGTTTTTGGTATGTTTGTGTGAGAAGTTTGGGTCTAAAGAGCGTGAATTTGTAAATGAGATTGAGTGTGAGGTAGAGTATATTGTGTACTCTTACATTAATGAAGGCATATCCTTGGGGTACTTTTCATGAAGCTTTCAAAAAATGTGTTATCGAGCTAGATTGGATTCATTCTTGTCCAAATTTAATGAAGCTTTGACAAATCATGCTTATAGTGCATATTAGTACAACACCATATGAGTGTGGTTTCTCCAAGCAGAATCAAATTATAGTTTGTGTCTTGAGACCCTCGATATGCTTATTTTTTTGTCAATAAGTGCTCCATAGATATTATATAAGGTGGATTGGGAGGCAATTTTTGAGGATTGGGAGGTAATTTTTGAGGCTTGGATAGCCATGAAAGTGATGAATTCATGGAGGCTCATAATGATCAAGAAGCATCATTATTAAGCATAATGATGAGCTTAATCTAGAGATATTAAGACATGTATTAATTTAATCATAAGAGGGATTAGCATAATTATGACCACTTTGTATTAATTGATTTGCCTCTTAAATAGGCTTCATGGGTACATTGATTCATCAAAGGAACTCATGTGCATGATCTTAGGAAGCATCTCTTACATCTTCTCCTAAACCTCCTCAATAAAGCTTAGAATCTCTCCACCTCTCCATAACTCATGAGCTATAACTTTTCACTCCTCTACTAGTGCTTTTATATGGATAAAATGATTATGAACCTTGGCACCTTGTTCCCTAATGTCATATAAGATATTTTGGTGTATTTAATCCAACATCCCCCTCAACAAAATATCCACGACTAAAGTTGATGACGATGCTAGTCCTAATTAGTGTTTACAATTTGGGTATGATGACCATGCTGGTCTTACTCCAGTTAGGTTTACAATGCCATTTATGATTCTAGATGCCAGACCCTAGTTATGTTTACAACTAGTTTAGGATAAAGGGATGACTATAGGAGGGAGGGTTCTCTTTTGTCTAGAAAGCCTAGCTATCTTCAAGGTAGTTGGCCTCAAGTGAGGCTCTTACTACTTCCTTTGCTTCATCTCCACTTAAATCTTCTTCCTCTGCAAGCAAGGATTTTTGGGCCTTTTTCCTGGCAAAACAATCCTTCTCTTCATGGTTAGTTTTCCCACAAAAGTTACATTTTAGGAAACTGCTTTCTCTGAAATGATCCTTTGAAGGATGCCTTTGGTCCATGTTTCTTGTAGCCCCCTTGGTTAAAGTAAGATTTCTCCTTATAATAATGACATTGCCTCTACTTGATCTTCTTTTCCTCTTCGAGTAGAGAAGCCTTAACATCCAGTAGTGATAGAGAAGGGAGTTGGTAAGTGTAGTAACAATGTTACCATACTCATCTTGTGGTAGGCTCTTTAGAAGCACTGAAGTAACTTCATCATCTTTGATATGTTTGTTGATTCATGCAAGTTGGGTTAGAATGCTCGTCATATAGTTTAGGTGAGTGGGAAGAGAATCTTTTTTAATTCAAAGAACTTTATAAGAAGAGAGATTTTGGAGTTTTTCGCTTGTGCTCCAAACAGTACATCAAGTGTTTCCCAAGCTTCATTTAAGGTGTCCTTCCCATCGATGTGATGGATTATATTATCACTTTAACCTAAGACTATAATGGCAAGTGCTTTTTCATCTTTGGCTAGCCATGTAGCCTATGCATCGCCTTGGTTTCTCGTCTTTGCCATTTACAACATTCCACAATCCTTTCTTCATTAAAGTTAATTTAACTTTAGTTTGCCAAGTGTAGAAATTCAGGCCTTCAAACTTATCTATCTTCATTGAATAAGCCATTTAGGGAAGGTCTCACCTTTAGGATGAATACCCAAAAAGCAGTGTCTAGTCCCTTTACAAATTTGAATGGCAAAACAAACTAGAATTCACCTTCTCTATACATATGCATGTTACTACTCAAAAATTCACTTAAACCATAGCCCTTGCATAATCATAGTAGTATGGCTACTTTTTTATTTTTGTAATCTTATTTTTAATGTAATTCCTATTTTTAATGTAATTCCTATTAGATGAGTTACTTGAGTTGGCATTTTGAGGATGCATGAAAGAAGAGTGTAAATGAGCTACCAAATTAATGAGCAAATTCAATGTGAGCTGATGGGAGATTGTAACAACTCCCTAATGACATAGTGAATAACGAATGTCCTCAATTAGATGAGGTTAGGCTCTATTTAGCCTTGATAAGTGATGCTTAATCCTCTATCATAAACCAGAAAACAAAGCCACTTTGGAGGATCTAATCGATGAGGTTAGGCTCGGGGAGTTCAAATGCTTCTAGGGTATTGAGTAGCAATGTATTAAACTTGGTTTGAGCCCGTAAACAATACGTTAAGAAATTGCAATAACGATTAAGACGATGTCTACCAAAGCTTCTCCCTGTGTGTGCAGAGCAAGTACAGCAGCGTGTGGCAATATTTTCACTGAAAACAAACCACACAGGCATGTTCGTCGTGTGCCAAAATCCCCAAGGCTAGCTCGAATTAGAGCAAAACACTGAGTAGCCTCCAATTTTAGGCTTTCACCCAAATCTGCAGACTACTTGGCAATGCTTCCCGCCTGTGATGCACCCGCCTTTTACTGACTCCTCTAGTTCCTTTGCGTGCCTCCGAGTTAGGAACAATGTGAGACATGAGTATCTCTAATGATGGTGTGTAGAGGAAGTGATCAAGCCTCCACTACATATGGGTATGCCAGAGAGAGGAAATAAATGATAAAACATGATTAAACTAATGATGGTAATTAATTGAGATAATAATAAGAATAATGCAAGTAGAACTCATGATCTTGATGGCTCTTATACCAATTGATGAATTCATGGAGGCTCATAATGATCAAGAAGCATCATTATTAAAAGCATAATGATGAGCTTAATCTAGAGATATTAAGATATGGATTAATTTAATCAAAAGAGGGATTAGCATAATCATGGCTACTTTGTATTAACTGATTTGCCTCTTGCTTCATGGATACATTGATTCATCAAAGGAACTCGTGAACTCGTGGGCATGATCTTAGGAAGCATCTCCTACATCTTCTCCTAAACCTCCTCGGTAAAGCCTAGAATCTCTCCACGTCTCCATAACTCATGGGCTATAACTTTTATAGGTGCTTTTACATGGATAAAATGATTATGAACCTTAGTCCCTTGTTCCCTAATGTCATATAAGATATTTTGGTGTATTTAATCCAACAGAAAGCTCGTATTAGGCCATTATCCATCACCACGATACAAGAGTAAGTGGTGGAGATTGGGAGTTTTTTAGTGGATGAGGGAAACCAATTCTCGCACTACCTGGGACTACCCTTGGTGCCTACCCCAACCATTACTTACAATGGTTTCCCATGGTTTGTAACCTCAACGGAGCATCAAATATATAAGAAGTGCTCCGTGAGCTTAGAATGATGTAGATAAGCTCAAAAGAAAAAAAAATACAATGATCAACATCAAGGGTATGCTGCAACTACAAAATAGTGACTTATTAAAGATTTTTAATACAAAAATTTATGTTTACCTTTCTATTATTGTAATCTTGAATATAATTATTGAACTTCATAAAACCAAGTGTTCTTCTCTAAAGTCCAAGCCCTCATACAGGGTTTCAAAGTAAAGGCCAAGGTAGGGTTGCAAATTTCCAGCCTACTTGTGTGATGTGGTGCTTGATGCTAATGATGTGATCATGTGCCCTAACCACTTTGACTTTTGTTGACATGAGTGCAACAGTTCTTGCTGACATGACCAGTGTGGGTGTGCGTGATGAGCCCATGCCAATTTCCTATGCGAGTTGGCTATTGAGGGCTTACGTGATGGTGTAGGGAAAGGCCATGGGGAGGCCTTTCCCTAGAGGAAAATGGAGAGCTGGCCCTAACCAATGACCCATTTTCCTAGGGAAAGGCTAACCCATGGCCTTTCCCAACCATCATGGTCTTGGGGAGTGGAACATTTTTAAAAAAATTTCCTTGTGTTGATGTGGCATAATTTTTATTAGCTCTCTATTTTTTAACATTCCATGTGCTAATGTGTCACTATTTTATTGGCCTTCTATTTTATATCATTCTCGCTGCTTGTGTGTCATCAACTCATCTCTGAGTAAAATTCTCACCTGCTGCTGCTGTTTGCTGATGTGCCAATATCCTATGGTGCATTTTTAAAAAACAAAGCTTGTTGATTTGATGTTGAGATTTATTTTCCCAAGGCCCAATGCCATGATAAGTTGGACATTGCCTCTTGACTAGTGTTCAAAAAAAACCCGAGTTTAGTGTGTAGTTGCACATTTTAAAAAATACCTTCAAATTTAAAACTTGAAGGTACAAATGTTGAGATATTGAGCTCATCTAGTGAGGCGGTGGACACTGATGACCCGCCTGGGGGATAGGCCCCACACTTACACCACTGGCATGGTTGGTAAGATCATGGGTGATATGCGGCTAGTGGGATGACAGGCTGTGTGACAGCCATTCTAGAGACTGGCATAGTTATAGCGCCAGCTCATTTAGTTGGGTTCACACTATAGAGAACCCTAGTATGTATTTGGTTAAGTACCTTTCATATTGTGTGTACTCTTATCTTTGTATATGGTGTGTTGAGTGTTGTGTAAAGAAGAAGAAGATTTTCAGCCTCTCACCTTGTGTGTTCTCTTTTAGGGTTTTGTGAGTGTGTGTGTGCTTGCAAGAGCTCAATCTCTCTTCTCCCCTACATCTTTTCATGGTATCAGAGCTTGGTTCATGCTAAGGGGGGCTGAGCTGCAAGCAAGAGAAGCACAGGAAGCGGTACGAGGGTAAGAGCTTCATCTACTCTTTCCTATTTGTGTTGGCGAGACTACACCCTTGTCGGGAGCTCTAAGGGAGGCACCGGCAAACGATCTCTGATTGAGGAGCTTTCTTCGCGCGAGTAAAGCTATAGGGTAGCTATACTGTCCTATTGGACAATATTATTCGGGCCGAAAACGCGTTTCGGGTGCGTTACGACCTCCGTTTTTCAGATAGCAGGTGATTTCGAGCACTGCACGGGTAAGTCATTGATTCTCTGCAAAACTCTGTTTTAAGAACTGCAGGAAGATAGATTGGTTGTGCATTGTGTATGCTGCAAGGAGGTCAACAGTTGCCACCATTGGGTGTATGTATGCACATTGAGGTCACTAGTTGTGACATTTGAGTGTAGTACATTACCGCTGCAGAAAATACAACAGTTTGTGCAGGACAAACCAGAGTGTTGTTTCTGGTAAATTTGTGTGTCTGGCAAGATATCAAATGATGGCATAAACCAGATTGTTGCTGAGAAGCTTGATAAGAACAACTTCCATGCTTGGAGGTTCAGGTTGACAAATTTCCTGATAGGAAAGGGTTACTGGGACTATATAGACAGTGAGCAGGAAGAGGCACCGGAGATACCGGAGATCAATTCGATTGCTGTAGATGTGAAAGAGTTCAAGGATTGAAACCAAGGAGCCAGAAAAGTTATGTATTGGCTCTCTATCAGTATACATGACGACACCATGATTGGGCATGTACAGGATGCCAAGTCCCCCAAGGAGGCGTGGGACACCTTGGTAAAACTCTATGAAATGAATACCAAGGCACGAAAGATACAATTGAAGAATGAACTTCATACTGTGGAGAAAAAGAGTATGTCTATGAATGACTATGCATTGAAGATCAAGGGTATTGTGGAATCCCTTGCATCTATTGGTGTTTCAGTAGATGATGATGATAAGGCGGAAGTCTGTCCACGTGGTCTCGGGCCACAATACAAGGCGTTCAAGACGTCTATTTAGACTCGGGAAAACATTCCCAATTTCACAAATTTGGTGTCTATGTTGATTATAGAAGAGAAGAGCTTGGGTGAAGATCAACAGTCTTCACAAAACAAAAACAGTTCCAGAGCAACAGGCCTTCTACAGAAGTTCAGGAAGAGGACGAGGTAGAGGAGGCCGTGGACGTGGCCAAGGAGGTTTCCAAACAGGTTATCAAAATTATGGCCAGCAGCAGTAACAAACAACAGTCCCAGAATTCACAACAACAACAACACGCAGGTGGAAGAGGCCAATTCACAAGCAGGGGGAGTCAAAGAGGTCGTGGAAATTGGCAAAGGCAGTATAATGATACAAATGGATGCTTTTATTGTGGTAAGCCTGGACATGTGCAGGCAAATTGTTATAAGAAGAAGCAGGCTGACATACAAAATGGAAAATTGCAGCAAAACAACTATGCATCCTTGAGCAGAAACAATGAGGATAATGAAAGGTTGTTTGTTATACAGCATGTCGTTAATGCCATGTCTAAAAATGTTGAAGCAGCACATAAAGATGATGTATGGTATGTTGATTCAGGTGCTTCGAACCACATGACAAGTCATGGGGAATGGTTCAAGGAGATGAAAAACCTTGAAAGACCAGGTTTTGTGGAAACAGAGGATGACATTGCTCATCCAATTGCCCATGTTGGAGATGTGCCATTGTTTATGCAGGATGGCAAAGTGAAGTACCTTGCAGATGTACTTCATGTTCCAAACATAACAAAGAATCTGGTTTCAGTTGGCCAGATGATTGAGCAGGGTCTGCAAGTTCGGTTTAACCCTGATGGTTGTTATGTCGAAGACTTTATAGACAAGTGTAGGTTGGTTGCAAAAGGCAACAGAGTGGGCAGAATGTTTACATTGAATGTAAACATGCCTGAAGTGAGTGCTACAAAGTTTGCAAATGGTTCAGGAATTGTTGCAGACACAGACATTTGGTATAAAAGAATTGGACATGTGAATGTGCAAAGAATGAAGTCTATGCAGACTAAAAGAAATGTGATAGGGCTACCAAAGTTTAAAGTTGAGAAATGCAGAATATATGTGAAGCATACCAATTTGGAAAGCAAACAAAGCATGTATTTCCACGTGACAGAAATGTGAGCAGAAATGCACTAGATGTTGTGTATTCAAATGTATGGGGTCCTATGAAGACCATGTCTATGGGAGGCTGCAGGTATTATGTGACATTTATTGATGACCACACAAGGAAAATGTGGGTATACTTCATGAAGGAGAAGGGTGAGGTGTTCACTCATTTTTCAGAATTTCAGAGTTATGGTTGAAAAGCAAACAGAGAAATATGTAAAGTGCCTAAGATCAGATGGAGGGAGAGTGTACTTCTCCAATGAGTTCTCTGAATTTTTGAAGAAGAATGGTATTCGGAGAAAGTTTACATGCAAATACACTCCGCAGCAAAATGGAGTTGCTGAGCGAAAAAACAGGCACATTGCTGAGATTGCAGGAGCATTGATGGGAGAGAAGAATATGCTGCATGTATTGGGCTGAAGCTATTTCCACAGCAGCAGTTTAAATCATGAACAGGACTCCAACTGCAGCCATACATGATGTAACTCCCAGAGGAGAGGTTTACTAGCAGAAAACTGATTTGTCTCATCTGAAAGTCTTTGGATGCATTGCATATGTGCATGTGCTAGATGAGCTGAGAACTAAGCTAGATCCAAAAGCTAAAAAATGTGTGTTTATTGGGTATTCCCTTGAGCAAAAGGGATACATGTGTTATAACCCTGCTACACGTGAGTTGAGGGTAAGCACAGGGATGTTGTTTTTTATGAGATGAGCAGCTGGTATGCTACTGAAAAAGAAGCTGTAGGGGATGATGTGAGTGGAAATGTGGTTGCACAGTATGCAAGTCAGCAATCACAGTCTTTGAGTGGACCAGGAGAGTCCTCATCTAGTGGTTCAGTTGATAGACCATGGAGTGGCAGGCTACGTCATAATACCAGTCCTGCAAATGTGATTAGTACATCACATAAAGGCAAAGAGAAAGTGATTGAGCCCCTTAGTATGCCTGACATTTCTGCAGGGCATTCTCATGTTGATGGAGAGTCTAGTGGCTCAAAGATGAGCCTTAATGAGGATCTTGGGATACCAGCTATAAAACACCTGGTGTAAAGAAGGCCATGGAAGCCATGAATGCAAAGCTGCAAAGATCTAGGAGAGTAAAGAATATTGTGCAAAGGTTTACCTATGATGGTTATGTGGCACATCACTATGCATATATGGCAAAAGTTGTACAGGTTGTAGAGCCCACATGCACATCACTATGCATATATGGCAAAAGTTGTACAGGTTGTAGAGCCCACATGCACATTGATGAGGCTGTTGGAAATGTGTGTTGGGAGAAAGCTATGGGGATGAAGAGATGGATGCACTATATGGAAATGAGACTTGGGATTTAGTGCAATTGCCTGAAGGCAAGAAAGCCATTGGATGCAAGTGGGTGTACAAAGTAAAACATAACAATGATGGAAGCATAAGCAGGTACAAGGTAGATTGGTAGCCAAAGGATATGCGCAGACATATAGCATTGATTATAAGGAAACTTTCAGCCCAGTTGCCAAGATGGCAACAGTGAGAGTTGTGATAGCAGTGGCTGCGTCAAACCATACTTGGACAACAAAACCAAGCCATACTGTCTCTGCAGTAATCCAATACCATATGGTGACCTAATCACCTCAATGCCCAAGAAATATCTGAGCTCCCCCACATCCTTCATCTCAAACTCCTGTCTAAGCAAGATCTTTACATCAAAGATCTCTGCATCATGGTCCCCCGTAATGATCAGGTCATCTACATAGATGACAACAAGCACAACCCCTCTATCACTGTGTCTCACATACAGCGAGAAATTTGCATTGGCTACATGAAAACCAATAGTGACAAGATATTCAGAAATCTTGTCAGACCATGCTCTTGGTGCTTGTTTTAAGCTATACAAGGCTTTCTTCAACCTGCAAACATGCTCGAGGTGACTCACATCCTCATAACCAGGTGGCTGCAACATATACACCTCTTCCTGCAAATCCCCATGCAAGAATGCATTCTTTACATCCATCTAATGTAAAGACCATTGCTTTGACGCAGTCACTGCGCTATCACAACTCTCACTGTTGCCATCTTGGCAACTGGGCTTAAAGTTTCCTCATAATCAATGCCATATGTCTGCGCATATCCTTTGGCTACCAATCTCGCCTTGTACCTGCTTATGCTTCCATCATTGTTATGTTTTACTTTGTACACCCACTTGCATCCAATGGCTTTCTTGCCTTCAGGCAATTGCACTAAATCCCAAGTCTCATTTCCATATAGTGCATCCATCTCCTCATCCCCATAGCTTTCTCCTCCCAACACACATTTTCAATAGCCTCATCAATGCATGTGGGCTCTACAACAACCTGTACAACTTTTGCCATGTATGCATAGTGATGTGCCACATAACCATCATAGGTAAACCTTTGCACAGGATTCTTTACTCTCCCAGATCTTAGCAGCTTTACATTCATGGCTTCCATAGCCTTCTTTACACCAGGTGTTTTATAGCTGGTATCCCAAGATCCTCATCAAGGCTCATCTCTGAGCCACTAGACTCTCCATCAACATGAGAATTCCCTGCAGAAATGTCAGGCATACTAAGGGGCTCAATCACTTTCTCTTTGCCTTTATGTGATGTACTAATCACATTTGGAGGACTGGTATTATGACGCAGCCTGCCACTCCATGGTCTATCAACTGAACCACTAGATGAGGACTCTCCTAGTCCACTCAAAGACTGTGATTGCTGACTTGCATACTATGTAACCACATTTCCACTCACATCAGTCCCTACAGCTTCTTTTTCAGCAACATACCAGCTGCTCATCTCATCAAAAACAACATCCCTGTGCTTACCCTCAACTCACGTGTAGCAAGGTTATAACACCTGTATCCCTTTTGCTCAAGGGAATACCCAATAAACACACATTTTTCAACTTTTGGATCCAGCTTAGTTCTCAGCTCATCTAGCACATGCACATATGCAATGCATCCAAAGACTTTCAAATGAGACAAATCAAGTTTTCTGTCCCAGTAAACCTCTCCTCTGGAGTTACATCATGTATGGCTGCAGTTGGAGTCATGTTCATGATGTAAACTGCTATAGAAATAGCTTCAGTGCAATAGTTATGCGGCATATTCTTCTCTCCCATCAATGCTCCCGCAATCTCACCAATGTGCCTGTTTTTTCGCTCAGCAACTCAATTTTGCCTGCGGAGTACCCTGCAGAAATGTTACGCATACTAAGGGACTCAATCACTTTCTCTTTGCCTTTATGTGATGTACTAATCACATTTGCAGGACTGGTATTATGATGCAGCCTACGAAGACCATGTCTATGGGAGGCTGCAGGTATTATGTGACATTTATTGATAACCACACAAGGAAAGTGTGGGTATACTTCATGAAGGAGAAGGGTGAGGTGTTCACTCATTTTCAGAATTTCAGAGTTATGGTTGAAAAGCAAACAGGGAACTATGTAAAGTGCCTAAGGTCAGATGGAGGGGGAGAGTACTTCTCCAATGAGTTCTCTGAATTTTTGAAGAAGAATGGTATTCGGAGACAGTTTACATGCAGATACACTCCGCAGCAAAATGGAGTTGCTGAGCGGAAAAACAGGCACATTGCTGAGATTGCGGGAGCATTGATGGGAGAGAAGAATATGCCGCATAGCTATTGGGCTGAAGCTGTTTCTAATGTTGTGCATTCAAATGTATGGGGTCCTACGAAGACCATGTCTATGGGAGGCTGCAGGTATTATGTGACATTTATTGATGACCACACAAGGAAAGTGTGGGTATACTTCATGAAGGAGAAGGGTGAGGTGTTCACTCATTTTCAGAATTTTAGAGTTATGGTTGAAAAGCAAACAGGGAAATATGTAAAGTGCCTAAGGTCAGATGGAGGGGGAGATTGATGGAGAGTCTAGTGGCTCAGAGATGAGCCTTTATGAGGATCTTGGGATACCAGCTATAAAACACCTGGTGTAAAGAAGGCTATTGAAGCCATGAATGCAAAGCTGCGAAGATCTGGGAGAGTAAAGAATCCTGTGCAAAGGTTTACCTATGATGGTTATGTGACACATCACTATGCATACATGATGGCAAAAGTTGTACAGGTTGTAGAGCTCACATGCATTGATGAGGCTGTTGGAAATGTGTGTTGGGAGAAAGCTATGGGGATGAGGAGATGGATGCACTATATGGAAATGAGACTTGGGATTTAGTGCAATTGCCTGAAGGCAAGAAAGCCATTGGATGCAAGTGGGTGTACAAAGTAAAACATAACAATGATGGAAGCATAAGCAGGTACAAGGCTAGATTGGTAGCCAAAGGATATGCGCAGACATATGGCATTGATTATGAGGAAACTTTCAGCCCAGTTGCCAAGATGGCAACAGTGAGAGTTGTGATAGCAGTGGCTGCGTCAAAGCAATACACATTTTGGAGGATCCTACTGTGTATAGGCGCATAGTAGGAAACTTGATCTACATGACGATCACCAGGCCGGATTTGAGCTATGCTGTTGGGTTGGTGAGTCAGTTTATGCAGGTTCCTCGGAAGCCGCATTTGGATGCATTGAGACGCATACTGAGGTATGTGAGATCTACTCTGCATTTTGGACTATTTTATGAAACTGGGACAGAGATATGTGTACATGGGTACACAGATGCTGATTGGACTGGTAGTATCTCAGATAGAAGATCTACTAGTGGCTTCATGTTTTCTTTGGGGAGTGCTATTGTGACTTGGAGCAGCAAGAGTAGCCTACGGCGGTTGCTCTATCCAGTATACAGAGGCCGAGTACAGAGGTGCTGCTATGGTAGCATATGAGGTAGCTTGGTTGAGAAAGCTACTTTGCAGATTTGGGTCTATCAGTGGATAGACAAGTTGTCATTTTCTGTGACAACATTAGCAGTATACAGTTGGCCAGGAACCTAGTTTTTCATGCTCGCAAGAAGCATATAGAGATCCATTACCATTTTGTCAGAGAAAAGGTTTTGGCAGGAGACGTTGACCTTGTTTATGTCAGCACACAGGATCAGATCGTTGACATCTTCACCAAAGCATTGGGTACAGAGAAGCTCCACAAATTCAGGGCTTCGCTTGGTGTACATGAGATGGAGTTGAGCTCGAGGGGGAGTATTGAGATATCGAGCTCATCTAGTGAGACGGTGACACTGATGACCTGCCTGGGGGATAGGCCCCACACTTACACCACTGGCATGGTTGGTGAGATCATGGGTGATATGCGGCCAGTGGGATGACCGGCTATGTGACAGCCATTCTAGAGACTAGCATCGTTATAGCGCCAGCTCATTTAGTTGGGTTCACACTACAGAGAACCCTAGTGTGTATTTGGTTGAGTACCTTTCATATTGTGTATACTCTTATCTTTGTATATGGTGTGCTGAGTGTTGTGTGAAGAAGAAGAAGATTTTCAGCCTCTCACCTAATGTGTTCTCTTCTAGGGTTTTGTGAGTGTGTGTGTGCTTGCAAGAGCTCAAGCTCTCTTCTCCCATGCATCTTTTCAACAAATACCTCCATATTTTGAGAAGTTATAGAACAAAAACCTTAAGATTTCAAGATTTTCCTTTATTAATAATTTCACAGTTTTTAGATAAAGGTTTTCCACTTTTTGTGGGAAAATACATTTTCTCGAACACTTCCTTACATTTACACGCACAATTTGTGTACCGTTAACAAGGAGAAAAGACTATCATAGACATACACTAAATCCAACAACACCAAAAGTCCACGATCTCTTGATCCAAAGAGAAGCTTTTGCACGCACAATGAAGGAGATTCTGTTGTCCTACAATATTGAGTTTTGCATGTAGGGCATTGCCTTGGCCAATGCTCGAAAAAAATGTTTTTTTCAAACCTTAGAATGAAAGGCAATGCTTATGTTTAGTTGGGATTTAGACTTGAAAATAACTAGAAATACTTAAAACTAAAATGTTCAAATTTCATCCCTTAAAATTAAAGTTTGTTTTTGTTTTTCGAGCCGGGGTCAGAGATGAGCATGCTCATCTCTGAGACTCAAGCAGAGAAATGCTTTTGTCATTAGCTTCGTCGTCTCGATCGTGAGGACGGTTTCGCTACTTCCTTAAGGCATGGCCTCGGAAGACCAAAGAGCTGGGCACGACACCGACCAAGAACTCCCTAAGGAGCCCAGGTACTGAAGGCAACATTGAATTCTAACCAAGATTTCTAAATTTCGACCAAAAAAATTACACTACAAACCGAGTTATTTGAGCAGTAGTGGCCTTGGTAATCCTAGAGGACTGATATTAATTTAAGTGCCATGCTTCCAAAGCATGTAGCTTTCAAGACAAAAGACATGCAATTAGCATGTAGGACTAGAGAAAATTGTTGATGTAATGATTTGAAAGCTTTGTAGTTTTTGCCCATCAATGAAAAAATAACTTTTGATCAATCTTTACTGGTGTTGAATACATGTTTATGGTATTGTATACATGTGCATCCATGAAGGTCTAAATGTTGTTAGATTTAATATTTTTGAAATCATTGTTTTAGATTTTTTTTTTTAATAATCAGCATTAGCACCAGAAACAAGACACCTCAAATTTTTGAAAGATTCCCCAAATTCCATCCAAACATCAAATCTCCTACACTCCCAGCCTAGTTTCTTAAAAACTAGTGCAAGAGTATAAAAACTCGCCATGGCACGAATATGGCTCGAACAAAGTTTTTATTAATGAAGAATTCGAGTTGTGTGCCCCGGCTCTAGTCTTTGAAAAACTACGCCAAGGGTTCCTTGTCATTCAAAAACTACGCCAAGGGTTTGGTGTCGGATAGAGGTTAAGAACCACCATTTTATGTTCTAAGTTCATAAAGGCCTAACACCATCCACACAAAAACTTTGTTGGACGCTAGAGATGGTTTTTAAAAAAGGAAGGGGGGATAAAGGTTGTTTACATCAATAAAAGGAAACAAATAAATTTTCCATTGAAAAAGCTTAGGTCATACAAATACCTTTTCTTTTACATATATAAGTAACCCCTCTTTCACATTATCCCTAAATTAGCCTTTTGATTTTGCAAAAGGAAGCCTTGTTTGTTCTCTTACTCGCATGCAACACTCTAGTGACAATGCTATTGCCTACTTTCTTCTTCTAAACGCATGTCTTACCATGTCTTACGAGGGCTCGGAGGCAACACATAGGAAACCGGGAGGCGTGACGTTCACGTCCGTGAGGAAATATATCAAATAATCAGAAGAGTGAAAAAAAAACATAATATGAAAAGATGTGTTACGTACATCTTGACCATTGTCCGCCCCAACTTCAATCATGTTCGTGAGGTCAATAATTGAATGAACCTCGATCCTTCGATGGGCAGAAGGGTTTCTTATACACTCGTACAAGTTTTTCTTTTACACTTGTACTCATCCTTTGACAAGCTTGCTCGAGTGTAGTTTGTGGCAATCATTCGAGTCAAGTCCAAAGCAAGCTTGTCATAGAAGGGGTGGAGAGACTTGTCCAAGAAAACCCACTACTAGCAATTACTTGGACTACTAGAGCCTCATCTACTACAGTACTTAGCTGATAATTTTATGTGAATTGAAAAAGATGTTTGGGAAAATTGGGGTAAGAATTGATGTAGGTAAGTAAATTGCATCCATCAAAGTTCATAACTTAGGGCTTGATGTGCTCCTTTTAACTGATCTACTCATTAAGATTGCATGTGTGCCATAAGATGATACAAAAATCGATCTCTTGGTTGAAGACTACAAAAGGATCATGTCTGCACTTGAATTCCATTCTAGATTTAAAAAATACAATCCTTTGACCACATGTCTGTTATAGGAAATGGGCAGAGCGACGTTGGTGTCATCATCTTCGCATGATGAGTGAACACCGAAGGGTTTTTTTCTCTCAAGGCACTTAGCATGTTCAATTGGGTTATGGGCTCTTAATCACTTCTTGGGGGAGGTTTGGTGGGGCAATCCTGAATGATGTGAGTTATGCCATGGCCCTCGAACCACCTTGATCAAATGGAAAATGTCAAGAGCCAATGTCAATGATGGTCAACCCTCCTCGGTCAACAAACAGATAGATATGGTACACATCACGAACCTCCGATGTCAATATAGTAGCTCCTAGGTCGTAAGGAAAACTCGAGTCTTTCCTCATGACCATAATGTAAATCTAACATCCGTAGAACTAACCATGGTAACCTAAAGTGTGGTGGCTAAATCAATGTAGTGATGTGGTGGCAAGGGCTTATGAGCAATGTAACAAATAAAGCAGGTTTGTTTGTCCGTGACGTTTGAAGTTGAGAGCACATTCACACTATAGTTAAAAATGCATTTTTACACAAATTATTTTTTAGACACTTATCTAGTTTTTCAATCTCTCTACAAAATGGTATGTATTGATAAGCCAAAGTAATCTTTTAAAGCACATCTTCAAGCACGACGACTTTGCAACACGACATCATCAGTAGTCCAACACTGATGATTGCAAACCATGAAAGTTTTCTCCATTTATTTTTCAACCTATCAACTAAACATTGGTTTGTTAGAAACAAGTCCTTGTCAACATGAACAATAAAAACAAACATTATAGACTTCATATCACTAACCTTTCTACCAATAACCTTAAAACTTGTATTTTTTTCTACCTCTATTACACCCATCAAGATCAAGTGCTCACACGCGTTCGACAAGCTCCAGCACTTGTTTGCACAAACATGTTCTCTAGTTCAAGTATCGTCACTTTTCGCTCATCCTTTTTCAATGGGAGATGGATTAAGAAATAAGCAAAGAGGTGCATTCTTACCCTTATATCTTAGGCATCATTTGGAGCATCAATTTAGGCGCTTACAAAGTTATCACTTATCCACCCTTGAAAATGTCCTGCAGGCACACAGTGACTGTTCTATGAATTTCTTGTCCTTTCTTGTAAGTGCATTCCCCTACCCAAGTAGTTTTCTTGATAACAGTGTGGATTTTGGCAATATTGATCATGCTGGCACACCTATCCTCTGGATTCAAGAGGTTCAAAGGAGATCTACCCTCAAATGCATTTCCAATCCTCGAAATGCAACATCTGGGGAGCACTAAAATTAATGGCCACATACACCAAGTGCACTAGCAGGATGTGCAGAAGGGCCATAGTCACTGTGGACACCACCCTTGCCACCTTCCCACAACACGTAAAGGAAAATTAAATCACTCGTTTAGAATGTAAAGAGTCCACTTTATAATCAATGAGCCCATCCTTGTAGCATCTCCAAATGACCATATGCCCCTTTGGGATCTGTCTGTATTGAGACGCCGTGTAAAAAAAATTATTCATGGTTGTAACATGACAAAGGGAGACCAATCAATATCCTCACAAAGGCTTAGCCTAATGCTGACAATTTTAAGAATACCAATAGAACAACTTCAGCAGTTATTCACATCCTTACCTCAAACCCCAAGCAGACTCACACTCTTAGCTGCAATCAGCTGTCAAGACCTTGCTACAGGTGATTAACCCACGTTAGTGATTTACAGCCTTGATGCAGATCGTATTAAGTCGTATTGGGTTTTTGCATGTGCCCGGCTGATCTCCTTCACAGATGTGCACCCAGCCAACGCCATGGCTAGATCCAACTCATCTCGGAGCATATCTAGCATTTTCTTTACACCTGCCTCACCATCCACTGCCAATGAAAACACAACTGGCCTTCCAACCTGCAAGAAAAAAGTGGCATAAAAGTTAATGTTAAAATGCTGGGGCACGGGCAGGATTGGCAGACAACACAGCTTCAAAGGCCTTCTGTTTTGATAGAATGAGGGCCATATGATGGATGAGCTCACGCTCCAACTGGAGATAAGTCCTTACAAAAACACCAGAAGCTCCCAGGGCTAAAGCCTTGAGCACATCTGTTCCTCTTCTTATGCCACCATCAACAAACACAGGAACCCTGCCTTGAGCAGCTGCCACTACCTGCAACACATTCAGAAGAAGCATCAGGGTGTAAGGAGGGGAATGAAAGGATCTTTATAGATATCTCCTCTGCCCTTCTCTGTGGCCAGGTAAAGAATGGGGGATATCCCCACCTACTACAGATGAGCAAGAGTCATGCCTGTAAAGCACAAAGCCAAACATATTTCAGTTAATATGGATCGTACCTCTTCCAGCACAGCTATGGTAGCTGGAACATAGTCCAACTGTCGTGCCCCATGGTTGGAAACTATGATCCCAGCAACACCACATTGTAGAGCCAGTCTAGCTGTGAAGTTTATACAGCATCAATTAGAACAACTCCTCTTAGAAGATCTCTTAAGGCAACATAAAGCAAACTCACTCACTGTCTTCAGCCGTTAAGACGCCCTTGATCAGAATAGGCAGCTTCGTAATTTTCTGCAACCACTTAATATCCTGCAAGAAACATAATCCCATAAACTAATGTGCTCCATCTTTATAAGGCATCATCTGCAAATAAGTTCAGAGAACATTACCCACCTTCCAACTTAGGGACCTATCAAGTTGATCAGCAAAGTATGATGCAAGACCTGAATCCGATGTCTGTTGGACAAACAAAATCTCAATTAAATACACCTTTCTGACACGTGATGAAGATCTCTCTGTCACAGATATTCAAGAACCATGGGTTGCTGAACTGTTAAACTGGAGAGCCCTTTTCAATGACATGAAAAGTAGATTCGGCCTATTTAAAGGATGCACTCCCCACATGTCACATGAGTTGACTCCAGACAGACCCAGACTCATGTGTCAGCTACCTAGAGAAGCACAGAGACAAAACATTTCTGAGTGCCATTGATTCTAGTGTTCTCACATGTTTATTGTCTTCTTGGACAAACTCTCATACTCAGGGTACATGCCAGTCTTAAGGAGACTGCATTGGGATCAAAATCCTTGTCAAGGGGCAAGAGGGCACGTGGAGTTACTGGGCTTTGTCAAGCATACAAAGATTATAAGCATCAAGGACAAGTTTTCAGATGTTGAAGCCCCCTTTGTGAAGACCATATGCCAAAAGATCTAGGTCACAGAAAAGGACTTGGAAGCTTTTGTTTGCCACAGGGCTGCCATCTACTTATCTACAATGAGACACACCTCTCTCCTATTGCAGGCTGGCCAACTTCTGGGCACCTAGCACACAGCCTTGACAGCTCCGCCGGCAGCGGACAAGCAGTAGAGTCTGTGCGAGGGCACCTTCGAGTAAGTGGGGGCTTTTCGTGAACACACCAACTAGTAGCCAACCTGCACTAAAGGGAGGTTCCACCACCCCCATTCTTTACAAGCCATTGCTGTCCAACCTCTCCCTCAGCTCGTCAGCAAGATCTAGGTGGCAGCCAGCCATAGTAGCCACACCTTTCATGAAACGTGTTTCTTAAACGTTTCATAAGAATCCCTTTCAAAAAGGTTTCATAGGGTAGGGGAGGGGGAAGAGGGCGGGGGGCGGGGGGCGGGGGGAGGGTGTGGAGGAGGGGGAGGGGGAGGGGGAGGGGGCGCGGGAAACATGTCTTAAAAAATGCCATATATGTTACTTACATGCATAAATAAACTTGACAACTATGGTTCATTGTTAAAATCATGCTGCATTGCTTGCTTTAAAACAGTGACAAGACAGCCAGAATAGATAAAAGGAAAGGAAAAGTTCAAATTGTTGGAGAACGAGCCTTTTCCAAGTACAAAGTACAAAGACATACCCACTCCTGTAAAAGAGACCAGATAAAAGCATAAAGTAAAAAGGCTAAAAGTCAAAGAGCATCTACCGTTGCATAAATCAAGGAGCTGATTAGGAGCTATCAGGAAACCAGCAAGCATCTGGGTGTTCATATATAAGTGCCCTTCAGTCCCCTGCATAAATCATCTCATTCTCTCATAGTTTCAACAGTGAACAAGAGCAAAGACGTGTGCTTGAGCCCTAGACCTATGCATACATATCTATAGCCAAGCACTTCAATGTGCGTCAATCTAGCCTTCAGTCTTATATCTCTCTTGGCAGATCTAGGTGTGCATAGTGGCTTCCCGAAGTGGCTTCAAAGTTGTTGTCAATCCGCTTGATGGTTCTCAGCCGGCGTTCAGTCTACCTCGTCCTTGCGTTTGGCATTCCTCAGTCAACTGTCATCAGTAAGATTTCTACATTGTAAAAGGAGGTCTCCAAAGCAATAACGCAAATACTCCTACTTGTGGGAGAGGGCCCTTAAGTGGGTAGATTAGGACCCAAGAAAATACTCCTCCTTGCAAGGGGGGCCCTTAAGTGGGTGGATTGGGACCCAAGTAAATACTCCTGCTTGTAGGAGGGGGCCCTTAAGTGTGTGGATTGGGATCCAATCTAGCATTGACTCTACATATTCTCTCTCGACATCTTGACCTCCTCTATTAAAGAGATTAAAGTGGATTGCTTCATGCTCACCAACATAAAGGTATAAAGAAGGCCCATGCAAGTTGCATAATCAAATCAATTGTATGTTACATTGGTATTAGAGCTTCTGGTTGTGACCCAACTTGGCTACCTATCGTGAGAGCATTCCATGGATGGTAAGACTGAAGTTGGAAAAAACCACCCAGTTGTCCACCATGTCAGGAAAAGAAAAAAACACCACCATAGAAGAAGGTGTACACGAAGATACCACCGTAGAAGAAAGTGTCCAAGAAGACACCACAAAAGAAGAAACACTTCCGCAACGCACTAAAGATTTCCTTAGGAGTTGATAGAGCGAAACAGGCTACTTAAGTTACAACTTCGACATGCAAAAGAAGCAAAAAATCCTAAAGAGCAACGTCCCATAGAATTTGAACGCATGCTTCTTCTAATGGAGCAGCAAAGATGCCAGGAACTTGGTTGCTGAGAAATGGAAGACCGAGGAAGTCAAACACACGATTGAAGAAGACTAGCGGCTCTACAGCATCAACACAAGCTCGATCAGGAAGCCATACAACTCCAGCATCCGCAAACACTAGCAACCTTACAGGCCAATCTGATAGCGGCACTTCCCAAACTGGCACCTGGTCCTAGTTCCTTCACCACCCCTATCCACCACCGTCATCTAAGCTCAACCAAATTTCAATAAGAATGATGATAAGTGTGATCATTCTACAATCACTCAATTTATCTGTAACATGACTACTATGCGGAAGCATGCTTAATGATGATTAACGTAAAGCAATAAAGATTAACGCTAATCACATGCTCATGACATAGAGAAGTAGAGATAGGGAGAAGAGAGAAACTCTTTGCCTAACCTACTACTACTATATATTACTAAATGAATGAGTAATTACAATGATTGTCAAAGATCCAATGTAGATCTAGACTATGAATGCTATGAATGAACTTATGCTTACTGTCCTCCACTGTGCATTCATGGAAAACGTTGATTTAGAGATGTACTTGGCTGATCCAAACTGTTGGACTACATGTCCTTGGTCTTGGCTCTGCAATCTTTGTCTTTGAATGATTATGAATGACCCATGACCAACCTTTATATAAGAAAGTGATAGAAAGTCGTAATCAGGTTGGTTTTCACTTTTAAGGCCATAAAAAGTCATCAAAAATGTCATAAAATGTGTTCGTATTGTGCCCATAATATGACCCAACCATTGGTGCATGCCGTGGGCACCTCTCCGGGCACCTATAGGGCCACCAAAATGGCTCCAAACTGCCCATATACGACCTCTAACTTTGCCCTTAAGGCGGCTGTAAGGAATAATCATGTCTACGTGGCACCGGATTAAGGTGTGCACATGACATCCCCTCCTACTAAACTTGGAGCTAGGGTGCACATGATGCACTTTGCTCCATGCTGTGGATTCGAATGCGGACTCGATCTTCCATATGGTGTCTCCACCACAATCTCCTCAGAAACTACGGGGAATGGAAGTTTCTCCTTTGCCTTTGGAAGCTCTATTAGCATGGTAGACTCCATGATCACCTCAGAATTTGAAGTTCTTATCTTCTCCTCCTCATCAATGGATTCGGAGATAATTGTGGGAACCTCGCAAACTGTCACCTCCTCGATGGCTATGATGATCTCCAGAACTCACATGGAATCTGGAATTGTTTGTGGCTCTGCATGCTCGAACAGTTGCACCTCTTGGTTGACCTCGACATGTGGATCCGACACAATTTCTAGTGCCTCTTTGGTATCCCTTTGTCCTTGGTCTTCTACTGCGGTACTCTTGTCCTCGTCCTTGGTCTTTATCACACTTGCTTCCACTGGAGTACTTTGACTCATCATGGTGAAAAGCTTCTTTATTTCTTTCCAATATTTTTCTTGTCTTGCTTCATCTTCACATTGTTCCCTTCTTTGCCTTGCTTCTTCTTCACGTTGTTCCCTTCAGCGATCTTGGTCTTCACATGCTTGTTGGTAAATCTTTGCCCTTTCTTAGGATGCCCGTTCGAACATTGCCCAACTAGCCTCACCTTGCCTTTTCATCAAAGCGAAAATATCCTCTATGGTTTCCATGAAGAAACGCTTGCTGCTTTTTATCAGTCCCAAAACTCTAAACCTAGGCTTCTACATGCATTCTAGACACCCTAGAACCATGCTAGACTGAAATATAGACTTTCTAGTACTATACTATGCTAACAATGAGCAAAACGTTGATGCAAAAAGATTGATTTAATGCAAAAATGCAAACCTTGTTTTTGCTTGCAAACCCTAAAACACAAACCCTAATTTAGTGATTTACATGCAAACCTTAACATTGATGCAAAACTTTTCCTAGGAACGACCTAGGCATGCTCTGATACCAATATAACATGATACTATGCAGAAGCGTGCTGAATGATGATTAACGCAAAGCAGTAAAGAATAACGCTAATCACATGCTCATGACATAGAGAAGTAGGAGAAGAGAGAAGAGAGAGCCTCTTTGCCTAACCTACTCCTACTATATATTACTGAATGAATGAGTAATTACAATGATTGTCATGGATCCAATGTAGATCTAGACTATGAATGCTATGAATGAACTTATGCTTAGTGTCCACAGGGCCACCAAAATGGCTCCAAACTGCCCATATACGACCTCTAACTTTGCCCTTAAGGCGGCTGTAAGGAATAATCATGTCTACGTGGCACCGGATTAAGGTGTGCACGTGACATTATCCATCAATTTGCTGCATCTTTTTCATTGGCTAAGATTACACATTTGCAAGATAGTCCAACTAGTAGCTCCACATCTCACTCGAAAAGCCGTTACTTGGTGGCAACACTGGTCACGTCTTCATATAAGTCCAACCACCGGCACGACACATTACATATGGGGTATCTTTGTGTCCAACCTCAAAGCTAGATTTCTTCCACCCCAATACATGACCAATTTGGAGAATGAGTTTTAAAAACTCACCCAGAAAGGGTCTCCAGTGTTGAACGTCGAAAAGGAGAAGCTAAAACACTTTCTCAAGGAGTTGAATACGAACATTAAGTTTCCTGCACTGTTATATGCACTGAGCTTGAGCGTGATAACACACAACAGGGCCTTCTTTATACCTTTATGTGGTGAGAATCTTTAGCATCCAATTTAGAGAGTAGAGAGAGAAGAGAATGATAATGAAGAAGACGACACAGTATTGGGTCCTAGGTACCCACTGAAGGGCCCCCCTTGCAACAAGAAGGAGTATTTGCTTATATTATTCTTTGGAGAATGTTGTCTATGCTTGAGTAAACAAGCGATATGCATGCCCAACACAAGGACGAGGAAGACCGTACGTCGGCTGAGTATCCACCAAATCTGAGGCTCTACTGAAGACTCTTCGGTCCACTGATGCGAGTCCAGATAGCTGTAGGACTGCACATGCTGGCTGAATGTGAAGAGGAGCTTCCTTAGTTAATTGGAGTTGACTGGATGTTGGTGTGCTTCTGCACTTTTGCCGAATACCTGAATGTTTGATGTGGGACTAAAGCACATGTATTTATATGGCTTCAAGGTGCTAGTCACCTGCCTAAGGAGGCTGTCGGCCTGCAGGAAATTCCCATGACTGGGCAGTGGGCATTAAATGCCTATCGGCTGGTGTTGCTCTTTGTCGGCTGCTGGTCGGGCTGTTGGCTTGGTCAGGCTGCTAGCCGACTGGCTGTTTGGCTTGGCCGATTGTTCCCCAAGCCCACAAAAGGGCTGCCAACTGGCCTAGGTGTATGGCTAGGGGTTGGCTACCGCTTGCAAGGCTTGGGGGTTGCCTTGGGGCTGGCCCCTTCTACATGCAATGAGCCTAAATGCTTAATCATGCATCCTATGGCTATGGCTGACATCTACATGTACCTGTATGATGAATTCTCCAAGTGGGTTAAGAGGGCTGACACTTGATTGACCTCTAAAGCTCAGAGATTGACCTACATAGCTCGTGCCTGACTGTCGCTGGACCGAGGGCTCACAATGAGGTCACGGCGTACGACAAATATTCCTAAAAAAGGTCTACTTCTATACAAATGCTGCACTGATGATCATGCCAGTGTGTCACTGTGTACCCCAGTGTAGGGTGCACATGGCATTCCCTCCTGCTTAGCTTGGCGGCAGATTCAGGGCTTCCAAGTAGTCCGCCAACAACTGAGGGTACTCCTGAAAGAACTCTTCATCCAGCCAAACTGTTCATGGGTTCCACGGTCTTTAAACTTTGTGTAAAATTGTCGTACTCTTCGACCGGACCCATGCTTCCATCTGTGGAGGAGAATTTTCTCTGGCTCTATGACTTCAGCTTCATCGATCATATCTAGTTGTTGCTCTTCTGATATGGTATTCACAGATGATACAGTGGCTCAGTCAGCATGGTCTTGACATAGATCACCTGCCACCTTTCCAGTATGATATACATGCACCACACACTGCTGGTCATGGCAGTATGATTTGAGAACGTCAAAGACCAATTGATTGTATATTTCTGTTTGGCCATCTGTTTGAGGATGGAATGCACTGGACAACTGCAACTTAGTCCAAAAATTGTCAAAAAAATGCTCTCCAAAAATGGGACGTAAATTTTGGATCTCTATCTGATGTGATAGTTCGTGTGGTAAACCACCAATGGGGTACCAAAACTGAATGAACAAGTGAGCTATGTCCTCAGCTGTGGTTGTCTACTTGCATGGAATAAGCATGTAAAACTTACTGAATCTATCAACAATTGTCATACACTGTGTTTCTAGATCCAGCTGAGGCAGGAAGAGGGCCTTCGTAGGCGCATCTTAGGCCAATAGAATGACCTCTCTAACTTCTCCAAGGTACTGTTGATACCCCTATGATCCCCAACAAGAGAATCGTGGGCATTGTGGAGAAGGACTTGGCGCTTTTCTTTTAGTACACAGAGACGGTTCTTGAAAAACAACCAACCATCCTATATACTGTAGTGGCCTAGTTCTGAATGGAGGACCAACTGATATTGAGTCCCGAGCTCTTCCGAATCGGGATACTGTGCCTTCATACTGTCCAAGTCTTTGCCTTGAATTTCTAGCACGGTGGACTCTTGCAATGTCTGAATAGTGCTCTTTCAAATAAGAGCATCGGCAACGGGATTATTTTTTCCCTGGACGTATTCAATCATTCCCCCAAATTGTTGGAACAATTGACTCCATCTGGACTCTCTGTCACTCCATTGGGCACTGGGCATGGTTTGCAACCATTTAAGTGCCAGGTGATCTGTCTTAACCGTGAAGTCTCTCCCGTAAAGGAAGTTCTTCCAATGCTTAAGAGCGGTCATCACCCCCAAGAGCTCTTTGTCAACATCGAATAATTCTTTTCCGCATTATTCAATTTGCAGCTATAATAAGCCACAGGCCTTCCATCTTGCTGTAAAACAGCGCCAATGGCAAGGTTATTGGCATCGGTAATCACCTCGAAAGGATCGTCCCATGATGCCAACTTCAAAACTGGTGACTCAAAGGCAACTTTCTTCATTGCCTAGAATGTCTCTAGAGCCTTGCCCGTGACGGACACTTTTTGACGAGTCTTCACACCCTTGAGCAAGTCAATGAGAGGTGCTACAAGGTCAGAAAACTTGTCCATGTGTGTGCTGTAGGCTTGACAAAGACCCACAAATGAGCGGATTTCCTAGACTGTAGTGGGAACATCCCAACTGAGAATGGCATGTACCGTTTCAGGGTCGAGGCTAATACCTGATGAACTGATGATGTATCCCAAGTAATGGATTTCCTGTACTCCAAACTCACTCTTCTTGGCATTGATAAACAACTCATTGTCTTGCAAGAGTTGCAAAACCTATGCCACATCTCTCTCATGCTGCTCTGCAGTCCCTGAGAAGATAAGAATGTTATCTAAGAAGATGAAGACGCATTTGCCAATGAGATCCCTGAAAAACCCGAGACATCATTTTGTTGAACGTTGTTGGTGCATTGCTGAGGCCAAAGGGCATCACCACAAATTCGTAGTGGCCACGCTCAGTCCTAAAGGCGGTTTTTGGAATGTCGGCCTCGAAGATCCAAACCTGATGGTAGCCACTCTTAAGATCTATCTTAGAGAAAAATTTTGCACCATTGAGACGTTCTAGGATATACTCTATTCTGGGCATGGGGAATCTATTCTTAACTGTTAGCTTATTGCGAACCTTGTAATCCACACATAAGCGTACAGACTTATCCTTCTTTTAGACAAACAGAATGGGAGTGGCAAAAGGTGAGGAAGACGGTCGGATAAATCCAGACTAGAGTAGCTCGGCTACCCGTTGCTCCAACTTGCTCTCCAATGCCTTAGAAAGGCGGTAGGGAAACTTGCTTGGAGGTTTTGAACCAGGAACCAACTCTACACGATGGTCCTCAAGTCTATTGGGTGGGAGGTCGTCTCGCAGCATGATGTTGCTGTATTGAGACAAAAGACCAACCATCCGCTGCTCCCCTACGGGTGCTATTTGAACTGCATTAGATTGAGAGCGGACATATAGTAATACACACTCTGCTCCTTTTCGAATGGCTCGTTGGGCTTGGATGTGGGAAATGAGTGGAATTCCAAGAATGCTCCAATCCCCATAAATCATGAGAGGCTCAGGAAAACTTCAACGATAGTGAAAGTGTCCTGCCTCTAATCAGGAATGGGTGCATACTGTCTAAACCACTATATCCCGAGGATCATGTCGCACCCTAAAAGAGGGGAGACAATGAAATCCCGCTGGAATGTGGCCCTCTGAACCTAAAACTCAAACTGTTGAGCTTTATGAGTAATGTGTGTACGTAGAGTCGTCCACATCTAGATAATAAGGAACCAAGGTACAGCTCATTTTGGAGGCCAACTGCGGAGAGATGGCATCCTCAGAACTGCTCATGTCAAAGAGGACAATGAACACCTGACCCTTTGCAGTGCCATAGGCACATATGAGAGCCTTTGTCTTTCCCTCAGCCTCACCCTCCTGCTTATTAGCTTCGAGGTTTGGATATGTCATGTGCACAGTGTGGATCTACCGTGTGCTACATGCACACAAGACTAGCTTCGAGGTTTGGGGAAGCTTGAAGCTAGGCAGGCTGATTGGCAAGCTGAGTTATGTCATGTGCACAGTGTGTATCTACCGTGTGCTACACGCACACAAGACTAGCTTCGAGGTTTAGGGAAGCTCATAATTTTTTACAAGATATGCAAGAAATGTTACACGTTGTGAAAGAATCTATTAGAAGTGCTCAAGACCGAGATAGATTTTATTCTAATAGACATCGTTCATCCAAAGAGTTCTCTGAAGGAACGATGGTGTATTTGCGAGTTCCGAAAGATTCCGAGACTTTACGGACAGGTCAATCTCCGAAATTATCCCCTAGATACTGTGGACCATTTCGTATTACACGAAGGATTGGTTCAGTTGCATATGAATTGGATTTGCCTTCTCATGTGAAAGTTCATCCTGTATTTCATGTCAGTAGACTTAAGGAAGTACTCGGTGGAACAGACCAGTTAGTTACTCCTCAAGAAATTATAGATGTTGAGGACAAGACATTTGTTCCGCACGAACCTGAAAAGATTCTTGGATTTCGTGAAAGAAGATTGCGTAATACGCTTCTCACGGAATACAAGATCAAGTGGAAGGATCGTGTTGAGGAGGATGCTACATGGGAGACATTGACTACTCTTCAAAGAGATTACCCTGGCTTTTTAGTGAGCTCAGGAGTGAGCTCTTAGAGGAAGGGGAGTATGTCATGTGCACAGTGTGTATCTACCGTGTGCTACACGCACACAAGACTAGCTTCGAGGTTTGGGGAAGCTTGGAGCTAGGCAGGCTGATTGGGGAGTTAAGTTAGGGATAGACTAACGTGCGGGCACCAAAGTATGGACGGGCGGGCACCCAAGTGTGGACGCCCGATGACCGGCCAAGAGCCTATAAAAGGGTGGCCAAGGTTAGTCATTAGTCATATAGAGTCTCGCGTGATTTGTGAGAGCTCTATGGTCTTGGAGCCTAGATCTAGTGCAGACGTGCACCTGCTTTACGCAACCGAGGCCGGCAGCAATCTCGAGGCCCGCGAGGGTAGCTTCGTGGCGGTATGGGACGTCGCGAGGAGGAGATTGGTCGGTACGTCAACCTAGTTAGCTCAGCTCGTGGCTCAGTGGGGACAGTCAAGACTGTGGGCTTGCCCATGGCTGTCATGGTTGGGAGGTGAGTCAGGCCTGCACCCCCCTTGTTGTTTGTTTGTTTGCAAGTTTCGAGTCTCGTACCAGGAGCGTTCAACGAGGAGATCCGATGGGGATTTGACAGCTGGACACAGAGAAGTGGGGCTGCAAGAAGCGCAGACTGAATCTCTCTCTCTCTCTCTCTCTCTCTCTCTCACTATTGAGGAGATCCGCCAGTGTCCGATGCGGCACATATTATGAGATGGAGGTACCTCCATAGTGTACCTTCCAGTTCCAGTTTCATTTTTTAGGTGCCAGTAGTATCATCTTTATTTTTTCATTTTCTGGGTTTTTTTATCCAGACATTGTATCAGATCCACCATGATGTAACTTTTGGTCTCATAGGTCATTATGGCCTTTTGAAGACGTTAATATAACATTTCATTTCATTTCTCTCTCTCTCTCTCTCTCTCTCTCTCTCTCTCTCTCTCTCTCTCTCTCTCTTTGCAAGGAGTCGGGCTGGGACACACCTTCTCTCTCCTTGTGAACTGGCAGGTTGGACTGCAGGGAGTGCAGGGCTGGACAGCAGGTTCACCCACACGTTTCTCTCTCTCTCACGTGGAAACAGGTGCTGGACTGCAGGCCGCTGCTAGACAGGAGGGCAAGACAGAACAGAGCTTTTCTCACGCCTCCTCTCTCTTGTGAAAAGCGGCAGACTGCAGGAGACACAGAGGCTCGCTGCTGAGCAGGGACAGCTGGCCACTGTGTACTTTCTCTCTCTTTCTTTCTCTAGGGGAAAGCGACACAAGGACTGTAAGTTTCTCTCTCTCTTTGTGAGCAGGTGGGACTGCAGGAAGTGTCTAAATCAGTCTCTCTTTTCACTAGCTCATGACTGTTTCAGAGTTGTTTCTCTGGCCCTTTGTGAGAGGAAGGGTTTGGCAGTTTGGAGGGTGGAAACAGGGCAAGTTTTTGGACTGACTTGGAAGAGTTTGTGGACTGTTTCATGGCTGAGTTTGTGGCTATGTGCATGGGCCAGTTAGATGCGTATTCAAGGCCTCATGGATGCACTGTCTTGGCTGATTAGAGGAGATAACAGTGTGGTGTTTTTGGGAGTAACCTCTATGCTCAGAGGTCCAGAGGATTGGCAGATTGGACATACAAACATACAAGCCATGAATGGCCATGATGTACTCATTTGAACTATTCCATTGAATTTGAATAAAGAAATACCGAAAGGGGCGCCAAGCTTTGGGGCGAACAGGTGTCAATCTTCTTTTCGTGTCAGAGCAGTCTAGCTCCCATATATTTGTTTTATTTGCTGGATTACAACTGGTCTTAAGGGGGTGAGCTCGTGGTTGTCTCGAGGAAAGTCATTGCTGAAAATTTCAGCAAGATGTCAGACTATGAGGATGACTATGACTATGATGATGAGGAAGAGCAGAAGACCACTCCTGAGAGGACTGAATCTGAGGATGTACTTGCAGGAGAACAGGCTGCAGAAGATGCACGTTATGAGGATGTAACACAGCCAGAAGATATGCCAGGTAAAGAGGAAGATGATGCCCAGTTCAAAGCCCATTTGGCAAGGGCAGTGGATGTACTTATGCAGCTCACACAAAGTGAGAAGTTTGTTGAATTTATGAGGGCCCCTTCTGAGCCTAAGAAGAAGAAGAAGAAGAAGGTGCGTTCTAGGAACCCACCTCGGGGCAATAGTGGTGCCTTCCCACAGGATCCTGCTTTTGGACAGTTTTCTAACATGCAGAACACTTATGATGCAAACCCACAGAGTTCCTTTTTCGGACAGCCACCTATTCCGCAACAATCTATGCATCCAGGCTATTTTGGCGGTGGTTCCGTGTTCTAATCTATGACTGGGGGTTACCCTCAGGGAGGTATGGGAATGCAAGGGAATTTCGGAGCTAATTTTCAGTCTCATATGCAAGGCAACATGTATGGTGGTATGCAACCCGGAATGCAAGGGAATATGTATGGGGCCATGCAACCCAGAATGCAAGGAAATATGTATGGGGGCATGCACGCCGGTATGCATAGTGGTATATTTGGAAACATGGGAGGATCAGCAAGATTGCATGGTATGCAAGGTGTGGGAACTGGCAATGTTGACCCTACTATGGGCATGAATGCAGGGAGTAGCAATCTTGTGAGGCCACTTCCTTACGATAATCTAACGCCTATGGGTAAGGCAAAGGATTATAAGAAAGGGGGAGCTGCGGTGAAATTTGACACATTCAGTGGGGCCAAAGACAAGCTCAAGGCTCTTACCTTTTTACAACAGTTTGATGCTGCTTTTTCTGGTGGAAATTACACGGAATCCTCGAAAGTGAGAAAGACTGCGACTTTTCTCAAGGGCAATGCATTGCACTGCTCGTCCACTCTTCTTTTGCTGGGCATAGCACCATCTACTGGGTAAAATTTAAACAGGTGTTCTCTTCCGTGTGGCTCACATCTACATTTGAGGTGGATGTAATGACAGCATGGCATAAGTTGGATGCATCGAAATGTGAGAATCTTGAGAATTACAAAAAGAAGTTTTGGGAAGCTTTACTCCCAGTTACTTCTTATCATGCAGTGCCACTGTCAGAGCAGGTTGAGAAGTATTGTTGTGGGTTGCCCAAGGAAGTGCGTGACTATTACATTAAGACTCTAGTAACAAATATGTCGCAGATGATAGAGAATGCCATGACGGCAAATGCGTTACTCACTAGGGTTTCAACTGGATTTAAGGGCAGCAAAAGCACTGGTAAGAAAACTGAGAAGTCAGGGCATGCATCTCGTGATGCAACAGTGCCTGCAGAGAAGTGGCGTAAGATGTTACCAATGCCCAAGAGAACTCTTGAGGCGAAGCAGGCTTTGTTGGATGCCAAGAAATGCTTTTTCTGTACTGAAGAGAGACATATGTCTTTCAATTGTCCCAAGCATGAGTCCAACAAGGACTCTGACACTGAAGGGGAGCCCAAGTCTAAGAAAGCAAAGCCTTCTGCAGGGTTAGTTCCTGATCTTGTTGGGGAATAGCCAGGTGGTGAGGAGACTGAATTGTGCAGAGCATGGGGCAAAGTTAGAGATCAGACTGCTTTGATTTTCTTTGACACACGTGCTAGAGCCAACTTTATCTCACCAGATTTGGTTGGCAGATTGGGGATCCGTACAGAGGAGATGGGGCCTTTGTATCAGGCTAATATGGCTTGTCCTGGGTATGCAGAACCCGTTACCCCTATTATTAGGAAGCTGAGGCTTCATGTGCAGGGTTATGTGGACAGTGAGGAATTTTATATCATGCCACTTGATGGGTGTGATGTTTTGTTGGGTATGCCATGGTGTCATAGAGTACATACGGTGGTGGATACATACAACAAGAAGATTATTTTGACTCATAGAGAGAAAGAGCATATTTTAGATATAAATCTTAAAGGGGAATCTGTTCCTATTGGATCGACTTCGGCCATTTCATCAGTAATGAAAAAGCATCTTTCCGCGTACTTGGTTTTTGTAAAGGATGCAAAAGATGATGAATCTCAATCTAATTTGTCTATGCTAGATAAAGACAGGACTGATTTCCTACGTGAGTACCAAGATTGCTTTTCCAAGTCATTGCCAGGAGAACTTCCTCCGGAAAGGCGAGAAGATCATGCTATTGATCTTATTCCGGGAAGTACTCCACCAAATAGGCCACCATACCGCGTTAGTGCAACCCAACAAGAGGAAATTATGAGCCAGGTACAGGAGTTGTTGAAAAAGGGTTTGATTCAACCTAGCTCATCACCCTTTTGCTTACCTGTGCTCTTAGTGCAAAAGAAAGATGGTTCTTGGCGCATGTGTATAGATTACAGGGCGCTAAACAAGAACACCATCAAGAATCGATTCCCTATTCCAAGGATCGATGACATATTGGACCGCTTACAAGGTTCCACAGTCTTTAGTCAGATAGACTTGAAAAGCGGGTATCATCAGATACGCATTAGATCCGAGGATGTGCATAAGACGGCATTTCGGACCACCTTTGGGCTATGTGAGTTCTTCGTCATGCCCTTTGGCTTGACAAATGCTCCCGCCACCTTTAACAAGATGAAGGACAGGATTTTCCGACCTCATAGAGCGTTTGTGGACACATTCTTTGATGACATGATTGTGCATTCACGCTCAGAGGAGGAGCATAGGAAGCATTTGGCCACAGTGTTTGAAGAACTCCGGAAGCATAGGTTGGTCATAAATGGCAAGAAGAGTGAGTTCTTCTTGAAAGAAATACACTTCTTGGGGCATATCGTGTCTAAAGATGGAGTCCGTATGGATCCTTCGAAAGTGGAAGCAATTCTCAATTTGCCAGATTTGAAGACCGTGCATGATGTGCGCAGCTTTTTGGGATTGTTTTCCTATTACACCTTCATGCTTTAACAAAGAAGGGAACTCCGTTTCGATGGGCTGATCGGGAAATTGCAGCCTTTAAAAAGCTTAAAGAAAAGCTTACTTCGGATCCCGTATTGGTACTACCAGATCTCCGAAAAGCTTTTGTTGTCCATTGTGATGCATGTGGGAACAGCATTGGGCTAGTTCTCATGCAGGAAGAACATGTGATAGCCTATGAGAGTCGTATATTACAGAATGCCGAGAAGCATTTACAGGTCTATGAGAAAGAGATGCTGGCTGTAATTCATGCTCTTTCTACATGGAAACACTATTTGCTTGGGGCTGATTTCACTGTGCAAACAGATCATCAGACCTTGCGTTATTTCCGCACGCAAACTAAACTTTCTAAAAGCATATGAGATGGGCCAACTTTTTGCCTATGTTCTACTTTCAGATTTTACGTGGAAGGCAAAAAGAATGTTGTGGCAGATGCTTTGTCACGCAAGCCACAGGTCTCAACAGTTTCACTTGCTTATCATCATGAGCTTGATGCGATGAAAGAGCAGTGTGTCCAGGATAAGGATTTTGGCAAGATCTATGATCAGATGTCTGAGGGTCAATGGCATGATCATTATACTCTCAGGGATGGCTTTTGGTTGATGCATGCTAGACTGTGTTACCAAGCAGTTACGGCTCAAGGTTATGATTGAAAGTCATGCTCCACCATATGCAGGTCATAGGGGCATTGAGGCCACGGTAAAGGCAGTTGAGGCTTTCTTTTATTGACCAACCTTGAGAAGGGATGTTGATGCTTTTGTTAGGCAATGCATCATATGTCAGAAGGTGAAGTTTAATCGTCAAAAGACACCAGGGTTACTTCAGCCTTTACCTATTCCAGATAGACCATGGGAGAGCATTGCCATGGATTTTATATTTGATCTTCCGAGGACACAAACGGGGAATGATGGCATTTGAACTATCATATGCAGGTTGAGTAAGCAGGCTCATTTCATTCCCGTGCGTAAGAAGATCAAAGTTGATCTTCAAGTATCATGGCATGCGTTCGTCTATCATTAGTGACCATGATCCATGGATGACAAGTTTATTTTGGAGAGGGTTATTTGACAACATGGGTACAACTCTCAAGTTTTCATCATCGTTTCATCCACAGACAGATGGACAGTCGGAAGAAGCTAATTCCACAGTGTTAGATCTTCTCAAGTGCTATGTGTCAGAGCACAAGCAACAACGGGAAAAGTATCTTCCTTTGGTGGAGTTCGCTTATAACAACACCATCCACACCTCGACGGGCAAGGCACCTTTTGAGATTGTGGAAGGAGGGAAGGAGGTACCACCCATTTTGCACACAAAGGATAAGATCTTTCAGGGTTGACCAGTATGTGGAGAACATGGATGAAACTTATAGAAGAGTTAAGTTGGCACTCCAAAAAACTCAACAAAAGCAAAAGAAGGCTGCAGACCGTCACAGGCATGCATTAGAGTTTGCATTGGGTGACTGCGTTCTTTTGCGATTTGAGAAAGCTAGGCTCAAAAAGATGAAGGGTAAAGAACGCTTATTCCCTAAGTTGACCATGCGCTATTATGGACCTTTTCAGGTATTGGAAAAGATCGGTGAGGTGGCCTATCGTTTGAAACTACCAAATCACTGGAGGATTCACAATGCATTTCATTTGAGTCTACTTAGACCTTTCCATGGGGATGTGCCTGAGGATGTATCAGATGAGGCTCAACCGGAAGCGGAGGAACTTGATAAGGTTCTTATTCCCGAGCAGATACTGGCACATAAGGAAAGAAAGGTACAAGGTAAAGTTTCCCATCGCTATCTTGTGAAGTTCAAGAACTATTCACCGATGGATGCGAAGTGGATGGAGGAGGGTGACTTAGCAGATTCACCTCAGGTATTGCAACTTTATCTTGATGCCTTTGAGTTGGAGCCGACTCTTGCTACGGCTCATTCAAGTTCAGTAGAGCATAGGTCTAGAGCATTGCCTGATGCTCAAGAGGGGGGTAGCACTTCCGCTCCCTTGATACAGATAGGCTCAGATGTCATCTAGAGGTCGCTTGGTGCAGCTTTTGTCTCGACTCTCCCCCGAAGGTACTGACAGCTGACAGTACATCTGCTTATGGGACTTCTATGATATATGTGTACTAGTCACATTGGATGTTGTGGTTACGTATGGTTCACAGTGGTATACAACTTGGACTATTAGTACACCATTGGTTTGCAGTGAATGTTGTTACATATGCATGGCTTAGAGAGATTGGGACGCTGATCTTGCCATATTGTACTTTTCACTTTTAGTTGGATCACATGGCTGATATCTTACTGTATTGGGCAGCCTTCGTTATCAGTGTGGTTCCGTTTTGGATGTCTTGTTGTATCACCACAATGCAATCGAGGACGCTTGCAATTTTTCAAGAGGGGGGTATGTCATGACCCTGTGAATTTGTGCAGCATAATTGTGAGCATGGTGGTCCCCCGCTGAGCAAGATATATGTTTAAGGTTCATACTTGGGGCAAATGTTTTATTTAAATAACCCCATGTATGAAGGGGACAAAGTATTTAAATAACCCCATGTGTGGAGGGGACAAAAGGGAACAAAGGTTTAAAACCTTTAAAAAATAAACGAACACCCCCTTTTTGGAGCATCGTGGCCCCTAGGCTATTTTTGGGGCCTATGCTTCTTTTGGAGAGGGAGTCGGGCCAGCACACTCTCTTGCTCTCTCTCTCTTGCTTTTGGGAAGAGGCTGGCGGGCTGCGCTGCAGTACACAGGCGCACAGGCGTACTCTTTTGTGCAACACGCAGGTGGGCTGGAAACAGAGAAGTGGGGCTGCAAGAAGTGCAGGCTCTCTCTCTCTCTCTCTCTCCCTTTGCAAGGAGTCAGGCTGCAGCCAGGGACACACCTTCTCACTCCTTGTGAACTGGCGGGTTGGACTACAGGGAGTGCAGGGCTGGACAGCAGGTTCGCGTTTCTCTCTCTCACGTGGAAACAGGTGCTGGACTGCAGGCGGCTGCAAGACAGGAGGGCAGGACAAAACAGAGCTTTTCTCACGCCTCCTCCCTCTTGTGAAAAGCGGCAGACTGCAGGAGACACAGAGGCGCGCTGCTGAGCAGGGACAGCTGGCCACCGTGTACTTTCTCTTTCTTTCTCTAGGGGAAAGCGACACAAGGACTGTAAGTTTTTCTCTCTCTTTGTGAGCAGGTGGGACTGCAGGAAGTGTCTAACTCAGTCTCTCTTTTCTTTGGTGACTGTTTCAAAGTTGTTTCTCTGGCCCTTTGTGAGAGGAAGGGTTTGGCAGTTTGGAGGGTGGAAACAAGGCAAGTTTTTGGACTGATGTGGAAGAGTTTGTGGACTGTTTCATGGCTGAGTTTGTGGCTATGTGCATGGGCCAGTTAGATGCGTATTCAAGGCCTCATAGATGCACTGTCTTGGCTGATTAGAGGAGATAACAGTGTGGTGTTTTTGGGAGTAACCTCTATGCTAAGAGGTCCAGAGGATTGGCAGATTGGACATGCAAACATACAGGCCATGAATGGCCATGATGTACTCATTTAAACTATTCCATTGAATTTGAATAAAGAAATACTGAAAGGGGCGCCAAGCTTTGGGGCGAACAGGTGTCGATCTTCTTTTCATGTTGGAGCACTCTAGCTCCCATATATTTGTTTTATTTGCTGGATTACAAGTGGTTTGGGTGACTGCTAGTCTACAGCACTTTGGTTTCTACCAAAGGCCGGTTTCAGTCTAAACCTCGAATGAACTGCTTGAGCTTATCTTCTTTCGATATGCCAACTGCTGGGCCATTGTAATGACCTTGTTGGAATAGGTCAAAACAGGGGAACCACCCTGAGTGAGTTTGTAAAACTCGTCCTCAAGATTGGTCATATACTGTGGTGAAAGAAAACGAGCTTTGAGGTCAGCCACGAAGGTGGTCCAATGAAAGTAGAATTGGCCTGTGATGGGGTCTGTGTGGAGCTGTGACCAATGTTGCCACCAAGTAACTGCTTCCCCAATGAGTTGGGGTGCTTCTACATGGACTTTGTCTTGTGGATCTTTAATTTTAGCTAAAGGAAAATGTGCTTCAAATTGATGAATAATTTGAGTAACAATAGCATGATCACACTTACCATCATACTTACTAAAATTTGGAGAGGTTGATATGACGGTGGTGGTAGGGGCGGTGGAGGACGAGGAATTCGGAGCCTGCTGAGGGAGAGCCGCCATAATCTGTGCTATCGTTTGCTGATGCTGGATTTGCATAGCCTCCCACTCGAGTTACTCTCGGTCGGCTTTTTCTCGACGGTGCTAGCCTTCCTCATATTTGCGTATGGCTTCCTTATCTCTTTGTTCCTCCACACGTCTGAGTTCTTTCTCTTCTTCTGCTTTTCTTTTTGCTTCTTCGTCTTTTCTTCTTTGTTCTTCACGTCTTGCTTCTTCTTTTCTTTTTGCTTCTTCGCATCGATCTTCGTCCTTTCTTCTTTATTCCTCCATAGTGAGAAGGACCTGTGCTAGATCTAAGATGCCTTCTTTGGGCTTCTCTTTTTCGGCGGCAAGTTGCATCTTCAGAGAATTTATTTGCTCCATCATTATTCTCAGGAGCTCTTTTATGCTTGGCGAAAGCGTGCTTTCTGTTTGGAAGCTTTGTGCCTGTATCTCTACTTGTTGGCTTTCTTCTTGATGTGATTTATGTCCTGACATGGTGGAGGCTTGGGTGTTTTTTCCGGACCGCAGTATTACCATCCACCGGATGCTCTCACTTCTTTAGGTAGCCGAGTTGGGTCACCAACCTGCTGCTCTGATACCAATGTTACATGCACTGAGCTTGATCGTGATAACGCACAACATGGCCTTCTTTATACCTTTATGTGGTGAGAATCTTTAGCGTCCAATTTAGAGAGTAGACAGAGAGAAGAGAATGAGAATGAAGAACACGACACAGTATTGGGTCCCAAATACCCACTGAAGGGCCCCCCCTGCAAGCAGGAGTATTTGCTTATATTATTCTTTGGAGAATGTTGTACAATGCTTGAGTAAACAAGCGATATGAATGCCCAACACAAGGACGAGGAAGACCGTACGTCGGCTAGGTATCCACCAAATCCAAGGCTCTGCTGAAGACTCTTTGGGCCACTAATGCAAGTCCAGATAGCTGTAGGACTGCACATATGCTGGCTGAATGTGAAGAGGAGCTTCCTTAGTTGCCTGGAGTCGACTGGATGCTAGTCTGCTTCTGCACTTTTGCTGAATACCTGAATGTTTGATGTGGGACTGAAGCACATGTATTTATATGGCTTCAGGGTGCTCGTCGGCTGCTTGGGGAGGCTATCGGCCTAGAGGAAATTCCCACGACTGGCCATTAAATGCATGTCGGCTGATGTTGCTCTTTGTCCACTGCTGGTCGCTCTGTTGGGCTGGTCGGGCTGCTGGCCCGGGCTGCTGGCCGACTGGCTGCCTGGCCTGGCGAGCTGTTGCCCAAGCTCACAAAAGGGCTGCCGACTGGCCTAGGTATTATGGCTAGGGCTTGGCTCACCTTGGGGGCTGCCTTGGGGTTGGCCTTAGGGCTGGCCTCTTCTACATGCAATGAGCCTAAATGCTTAATCATGCATTCTATGGCTATGGCTGACATCTACATGTGCCTGTATGATGAATTCTCCAAGTGGGTTAAGAGGACTGACACTTGACTGACCTCTAAAGCTCAGAGACTGACCTACGTAGCTCGTGCCTAAGTGTCCCTCAATTGAGCGCTCACAATGGGGTCACCACGTACGACAAATATTCCTAAAAAAGGTGCTACTTCTGTACAAATGTTGCACTGATGATCATGCCAATGTGTCACTGTGTACCCCAATGCAAGGTGCACGTGACATGCACGGAATTTTGAACCTTGGTCATACGATCAAGCTCTAACTCTAGCTTAGAATCAGGAGATGATGCTGAACAGAGGCAAGCCCAAGCAAGTCCAAACAAGCCCCAAACCCGAGCAGCAGTCATCTGCCCCTCATTTCAAAACCAGGCCACTTTGGCCCTCCGTATAGAACCGAGCCACTTTACAGTTCACGATGGCTGGTTTTTCTACAAAAACTGAATCTCTGTCTGTTCCTTAAGGTGACCTTTTCATGATATCACCATGGATTTCGTAGGCCCTCTTCTAGCGGCTACGGAAACCAAGAATATTGTGTATGACCATTGTTGAACTGGTTCAGTAAGTTTTGCGTACTAATTCCATGCAAGCAGATGGCCATAGCTGAAGATATTGCTCGCCTCTTTATCCAACGGATTTCATTGGCCCTCTTCTAGCAGCTATGGGAACCAAGAATATTGTGTATGACCATTATTGAACTAGTTTAGTAAGTTTTGCATACTAATTCCGTGCAAGCAAATGACCATAGCTGAAGATATTGCTCACCTCTTTATCCAAATTTGGTACCCCATTTGTGGTTTACCACGAACAATCACATCAAACAGAGATCCCAAAATTACTTCACATTTCTGGAGAGCATTATTTGATAACTTGGGACTAAGTTACAACTGTCTAGTGCATTTCATCCACAGTCAAATGGTCACACATAAATTTATAATCAACTGGATTTTGATGTTCTCAAATCATATTGCCATTACAAGCAGTTGAAATGGGAACAATATCTTCCTTTGGTGCAGGCTGTCCTAAACAACACTCATTCATCCGGTATTAGAGCCGGACTCTATATGAGGTAGCATTTGGTCGTCGTTTCTCGTCTCTTCTTTATGAGGATGGTGTCACCGTCATTGGAGGCCAACAAGCCTACATAAACATTCTTAGAAATTATTGAGTCCATGAAAAGCGCAAGTCTAGATGAGATGTCAACTACAAGGAGGGAGATTAGGCATTTTTCCGAATCATGAAGCAACCATTGAAGCCAGTAGGCAAGTGTTGTCCCAAGCTTTCATTTCGAAGCTTTAGGCCATTTCCTATTGTGACACAACTCAATGATGTCTCCATGAAGTTGAAGTTACCAGACAGTTGGACTATGCATGCAACCTTAGGATTTAATGGAGATGCATTTGATATAGCTCATCAGTGCTTAGTATTGCTATACTCTTCCACACCATTATGTAGAATGTAGAAATACACTTGAATCCAGACCCCTAGCATGATATATACTCTTCTCAAGCTCTAACCTATACGAATAACAACATGGCTGGACAAAAACTAGGAAAAGAGTTTGAGAATGATTCCAATATCCTCTTATAATGACAAATTACTTTATGACACATGCCTAACCATTCAAGAGAAGGCTAACTAGCATAGATACATTCTTTGTTGATGCCCTTTGAGCTCCTTCACAGCAGGTAGAGACTCTTGGCATTGACAGGCGCGTGCACTCAATGAAAATATTATTGGGGGGAAGAGGCCATAACAATAATATAGGGCCAAGGGGCGAGTAGCCTAGCGGTGTGGTCGGAAGGGCAGGTCCTAAGTTCAAATCCCTAGTAGCCCCCAATTGGCACCTGCTGGGTTGTGTTAGACATCATCCCCTACTCGCTGGCTTCCTATTTGGTGTCCTATTTTAGCCTCTAGGGCTGACCATGTTAATCAGAGGGGCTGGTCACCCCTCACTCATATTTTACCCATATTTATTCCCCATTTATTGTCCTGGTTATTTTTCCAGGTCGTGGAGGTCTTTTGCTCCAGTCGGCTGCCTACATGTAGTAGTATATATAGCCGGCATGCCTCCCTCACATATTCATTGCTTGCCTAGCTTGTCTAGCTGCAGTCCCTCACTTACGAAGTTCTCCCCTCTTGCTCAGGACATGTATTCCTTTTGGTGATGATATTGAGAGCATGTTCTCACCTGTGTTTCCTCTCCATCTCTCTCTCTCACTCTCTCTCTCCTGTGTTTCCACTTTCCCTTCTTCCGCTGCACATTCTATCATGGTGTCAGAGCGCCGGTGATTTTCAACGTTGGATGCTCCCTCCTCTACCTCTTCATATCTGCGTTTTTCCGCCCATGGACAGATCTGTGTTTTTTGTGTTCATGCGTTGAAGCTTGCGTTTCTTCAAGGGCTGATTGATACCCATTCAATGGGCTGCAGTTTCCTCTCTTCAGGGCGTCAATTTGCAGCTTCTTGGCAGCCTGGCAAGGGTGTTTTTCTGGACAGCATACCTGTCCCTCTTGGTGGCACCTTCCAGGGGTTCTCAGGCGTTTTTTTTCAGGACTGGACAGCAACATAGCTGTCCCAAACAGGCTGCGTTTTTGGCCTGTTTGGGCTTGCTTTCCCAGCCCTGATCTTGGAGCTCTCTGGGCTCCCTTTTGCCTATCCTTTTTGGTTATCTTGTGCCATCCCTCCCACCCCCTGATTGTTCTCTGCAACAGTTCTTGATCTGAGGCTTCAGCGTTTCCATATTCAGCCCGTTCTGCAGCCCCTTATACCTCTGCGTTTTCAGATTTGCAGCCATGGTTGCTGCGTTTTTCTGAACAATCTTGCTGGTAGCTCTACCTTCACTTGGGCTTCATCTGTTGGACCCGAAGGTACCTTCTCTTCAGCGTTTTTCCTCATATGAGGTGTGGACACTGGTTGGAATGAATTTTCAGGTTTGTAGCCCTTGTTTGGCTGCGTTTTCTTCTCCAGTGGACACAGATCACTTGCAAAGGTGGTTTGTTGATTGGATTGTGGCTTTGGAGGCAGTTTGGTACTTGAGGAGGATTCCGAATTTCTGATTTCAGTCAGCGTTTTGCTGATTTTGGAGCATCTATACCTGTGTTTTGTTCCTGGCCTACACGGTTTCCCGGTTTCTACATGTTCCTTGCCATCTGTTGGCGGTGGAGTGCTATTTTTTGCTGGATAGCAGTGTTTTGGCTGCGTTTTGCTTCCCATAGGAGTTTTCTACACTCAGAGGGGGCCTTTCTCTAGCTACTTCACTTGAGGATCAGATTCAGGAGCTGTGTTGTATCTGTGGAGACTTTCTTCTTTGACAGGAATTTACAGATTTTGGAGGAGAGCAGTGATCTTTTTAGATATCCTGTACAGAGTTTATTTTGTCCGAGCTTGTGTTCTTTGCAGTGTTTGCAGAACAAGGAGGGTGTTTTGCCCTTTGCGGTGTGATCCTTTCACATGGATCCTCTATTTGTTGCTGATTCTTGGGATCTCGTTCTACTTCTGGAACAGTCTTCTGCTATCTATGATGCTTTCGAGGACTTTGTTACCACTGCAGTTTATATTCCTGCTTCCCTTCCTCATTGTGAGGAGTCTATCTCTGCATCTCTTTGTGATGCTTCTGAGGACCCCCTCCCCCTGCTAGTTCTGCAGGCCTGTTGTTTTGGAGGATGGTTTTTTGAACCCAGTGGGATGCTTTGGATTTGTGGTTGCTAACCGTGCTTGGGGCTCAGTGGTACTTCCAGAGTTTTTTGGATTTGGATCAGAATCAGGTTGGGCTTATATCAATCCGACGATATCTTTTTTTAGAGGGGGATGTGGAGTCCTTTCATCTTGCGATGCCCACCTCAGTGGTGTGTACTTATGTACAACATTGGGCAACTCATGTTATGGAGTTTGAGCAGATGGACCCCATCTTTTCTACAAAGTCTTTACATCTTGCGATGCCGACCTTTTCAGAGGATGCTTTTATACAGCATTTGGCTACTCTTGGTACAGAGTTGGAGCAGATTGACTCTATTTTTGAGGGTTCCAATGAGGAGCACTTTGCTTCTCCCAGGATTGATTATATACAGGATCTGATCTTGGTTGGTTATGAGGTTTTTCATACCTTCTCCAGGCTGGATACACGACATTCGACTTCGGGGAGTGTTCTTACACTTGGGTTTGGAACCATTATTTGGAGCAGCATGTCGCAGCCTATATGGTTGTTTTCTTCCAGAGGAGCAGTGTATCTGGCAACTTGTTCTGTTGCTTTTGTAGTTGAGTTGCTGAGGAGATTGCTTGTGGAGCTTTTCACTTTGATTTTCAGACGACATAGAATACAAGAAATTATCCTTTATAGGATTTTACGAGGCAGTGATAACCACCTGTCAGGCATAGTGACAAAAGAGGAACTTAAGCCACAGTGATGTGAGCTATGCACGCTCGTAAAGGTTTCCATGTCCCTCTACACATGGCCAACGAGAGTTGCATGCCACAATGGTGGACATAATAATCGGTGCAAATCAGCATGGACAGCAGAGGAGTACTTGAGGGCAGCCATTGGCCACCCATAGATAGGGCTTGACATGCAATCAGCCCCTCAAGCGGCAGCAAAAAGGATTTTGGCTCTATTTACCTGGACCTGCAACTGGCCGACCAGGCCGACACTGGGGTGGGGGAGTAGGTGTTATCAATAGCTGCTAATGGTCCATGAAAAGGTAACCACCCAATGAACAGAACACTTGGCCAGAACAAACCAGAGCAAAAGGGCAGAGCTCAAGCTTAATGGATGGACAAACAAACAAACCCAAGCTGACAGTAGAAACTGTACAGCACGACGCGCCACTTGGCCATCAGGTTCATGTACCAGTAGTAAATACATCCAACCACTAAGTGGCCACATCACATCATCACTATCAGCGAGGACTTCAGGTCCACTTGGGGGTAAGGTTCGTTCAGTCTCCACTATTCTGACCAAGCTTCCTCTAGCTTATTAATAAGCCAAATTTCACACTGCAAACTGATTCTGCCTCTTTCCTTCTGTAGAAAAACAGGCTATAAAGAAACAAAATGTTTGAGATTGATTGAAGAGCACCTGCCTCATATTATGCTCTTACCTTTTCCATTTTTCCCAAGTCCAACCCCTCAAAGTTTTTGAGCGTCAGAGGTGGGGGTAGAATAAACCTGTGGACATCAAAGAGTAAAAAAATTTAGAAACTGAGATGATCATCAACATCTGTTAACACAGCGGATTCTCTAAAGGCACATATGTCTACCTATTTTTGACATCAGCTTCTCTCCGTCCCAGGCGAGGTGTGTCCACTGTGACAGCGATGGCCTTAAAACCTGCCCTTTCAGCTCTGTGAACAAGCTGAGCCACTACATTTCTGTCCCTGTACACCTAATTTTTAAAGTAATATGTAAACAAGTATGAGAATAATGCTGTAAAGCTATTATTAATTTGTTAATATGGTGATGGTAGAACCTCACATAAAGCTGGAAAAACCGGATCCCTGGTCCAGTGGAAGCAACCTCTTCAATGCTACTGGTTGACAAGGTAGAAAGCGTCTGTTTTCAGAACATAAGATTGAGCTAATAAACATTTGCCAGATAATGCTATTACAGTCATAATCACCACTATTTGCAGCCACAAGACCAGGAGCATACACACATCAAGCAATAGAGGGCCAGTTGCCACGTTAGACACGGTAACCTCTACTCCATCTTGTTTGGCACACATGCATGCACGTGCACCCCCGACAGACTGTGTATGTGTGTCACATGCACGCATTTCCCGTAGACCTTAATTAACCGCTTAATCATTCACATGTCCAATCATTGCATAATTCACACAATCTATGCACAACTGAAAAATAAACATCTGCAAGAGATACATGCATGCTTTGTGCTGTGTGTCCGTGCATTGTACTAAACAACAAGGGCCAAAGATGGGCTGGCCTCCCCTTCATTATTATGAAATCATTTACATTTTACAAAGCTTTGCGGGTTTTCAAGGAAGTCCCCAGCCAAACAACCAAATTCTTCCAAGATACAAAATAACAAGCTGTACCAATGCCAAAATCTTCGGGAAAATCCCTTGCCAACAACCAAGCAAAAATTCTCTGACTTGGGAAACCCAGGAAGCCCGCTTAGAGTTTTCACAAGCTTGCCTCTAACAAATGACTTGGGTATACCGGAGTCTCAATGTGTGTACTCCTCATGTGTTGGTGTGAACACTCCCTATGAGTGTTGTGTGAACCCTCTCGTAGAGTGGGTAGATATTAGTTAAATAATATCTACAGATATTATACCTACTTGACATAAGCACTCATGTCACCAAAGGAGCCTCTAAGGCTTTAAAAGCATTGTACTTTGTGAGTCTCAATATCACATCAAGCAATCATTGTGCCGTGCAATTTTGCTCTCTCTCTCTCTCTCTCTCTCTCTCTCTCTCTCTCTCTCATCATTAGATTCCCCCCCTTTGCAGATACATGGAGGGCAGGCAAGGATATGACACGAGAGCGGCCCCTCATCATTAGATTCCCTGCTGCCACCAGCAGACAGGCCTTCTTAGACAGGCGGGCTGCCCTCAAGGGCACACAGGTGTACATGAGAGATGATCTCACCCAAGCACAGGTGGCACACCGGCGTGAGGCAATGGTGACAGTTCATGAGACCCGTAGAGCAAGCAAGTGGGCTATCCACAGAGATGGTAGGGTTATGATCACTGAGTACCGTCCCAAATAGGGACGCAGGGTCTATGAGACCAAACACTTGAGGTTGGCAGTGTGGAACTGCAGTGGCATGTTGTGGTCAAATCCAGGAGGCTTGAGCGAGATTCTCACAGGCAAGGATGTCATTTTTTATACCGAGACTCATCAAAGCCCTGAGAGGGGCTTACCATACATAGCCGGGTATGAGTGGGTCAGCTTTCTGAGGCGAGACCCGCACATCAAGAGGATGTACGTGGCTCTAGAAGGGTAGCTGTCCTTTTTAGATCCCATCTTCGACAGGTGCTCAGTATCGTCCGGAAGGACGAAGATGCAAGGTATCTTTGGGTGTGGCTACAGCTTAGCAATGACAGAGTCATCCACATTGTTGTGTGTTATTTTGCACCACGCCACTCCCCTTACGCCGCACAGCATGGCCAGTCACCGTACATACCATTATATGGGGATATTATGGAGTTCTCACAGCTGGGGAAGTCCTCCAACTCGGGGATTTCAACGCCAGGACAGGAAGTCAGCAAGTCCCACTACTCGATCTGGATGACCCTATCAGACTACAGGAGCTGGACATCACTGACACAGGGCTACAAAGATCATCACAGGACCGTGAGGAGGTCACGGTGTATGGGAGATATTTCTTAGAGCTGGGAGCTGCACATGATCTCACTCAGGAGGTACTAGCTCAGTGGACTACCTTATGGGATCTCCGGCTTTGGCACACCTTCTCCCCGACTTCTCCATCCCGCCACCATCCTTTGAGGCTGACCATGCCTACCTCTCTTTCACTCTTACCTGCACACCACCTGCCCCTCCGCCACCACCTTCTCCCCGACTTCTCCATCCCGCCACCATCCTTTGAGGCTGACCATGCCTACCTCTCTTTCACTCTTACCTGCACACCACCTACCCCTCCGCCACCACCTCCCATCTCACATTACACTGGAGTCCTTTTTGATCACGAGCTTGACCTTGTTTACTCCAACCACATCTACCGCCAACTCCAGGATGTGGAACCTAATGTCCCCCTATCCACCCTCACAGCACAGCTCACCACCATACTCCATACATCCATCACCACTTCTTTCATCTGCACACGGCGGTCTACCTCCAAGCCACCTTGCGGTTCCATGCCCCAGAACTGTTGGTATGATGACGAATGTCGGGCCACACGCTCCCGTCTTAAGTATGAGGTACGGATTGGGCAAATCAAGAAGAGCCAAGCGCAACGGATTTCTCAACGGCTCACCCAACGCAAGAAACGGGAGTTTTATGCTCGGAAAGAGGATGAGTTATACCAACTTTTCTTAGGGCCGAACTGCAAAGAGGCCTAGAGGAAAGTCCGAGAACACCGCCCTCCCACACCTATCACCTGCCCGAACACATGGCACTCCTATGCACACTCCCTCTATCATATCCCCCATCAGCCACCCCTACCCCCACCATCAGATCCCCATCCCACCACCTCCACCTTCTTCACAAAGGGCATGGTCCTCAAGGCCATCAGCAGCCCAGGATCATGAGGGACTCACTGTCAAGTACATCTCGCATGCCGATGATACCCTGGTGCCCCTATTCGCCTACATGTTCAATAGAGCCCTTTGTGAAGGATTTCCACCCTCTTGGTCCACCAACACCATCACCCCCATACTCAAAGCTGGAGATCCACTTGATCCTAATAACTACAGGACGATCATGATTGGCCACACATTGGCAAAACTCTATGGATCAGTGCTAGAGGCGGAGCTCAATTCATTTGCAGAGACCAAGGATGCAGAGCCTCAGGACAGGCTGGCTTTTGGAGGAGCTACTCTACCCTTGACCACATCTTCCTCCTCCGTGCCATCATCGAGGAGGGTAGAGCACAACATCAGAGGATTTACTGCTGCTTTGTGGATTTCCGCAAAGCTTTTGATACTATACCCCGAGCCCGCCTCCTACACCGTCTACATGAGATAGGAGTCCCATCTGACATGGTTTGGAGCATCATCGCCCTCTATGAGTCCGTCACCAGACGAGTGAGAGCCCCAGGAGGTACATCACAGGAGATTTCCAGCACTATTGGGGTGAAAAAGAGTTGCCCTTTATCACCCACTCTTTTTGGCCTCTACATTGATGAGATCTCGAGCTTCATTGACGGATTAGGCAGGGCTGACCCCACACTTGGCAGGCATATTGATCCCCATACTACTTTATGCAGATGACATCGTCCTCCTCTCACACTCAGCCGAGGGGCTTCAGAGACAGTTGGATGCCTTACAGGACTTCTGCACTCAACGGGACCTCTCTATTAACCTTGGTAAAACCAAGGTAATGGTCTTCAATACCTCTCGCCCCTTCACATCCAGATAAAGCTTCACATATAGAGGGGATCCTATGGAGATTGTCTCATTCTATATCTACCTTGGTGTCACTTTCAGTGGCCCACGCTTGACCATGCTTCCCGGAGCACATGCCAGAGTGACACGAGGATATGCAACCTTGAGCTTGCTTGAGCGGCAGTGCTTCCAGGCACATTTCCAAGAGCCCAAGACAAAGGGCTGGCTTTTTGACACACTCGTCTCACCAGCCTTGATGTATGGAGCATCCTTCTAGGGGCCAGATTTATCCGATGAGGATTGGCAGCGAGTTGAGAGGCCCCAGGTCATGATGTTCTCCCGTATGATCCGTAGCAAACCATCAATCCCACACTAGATTATCCACGCAGAGTTTGCTACAGCCCCGATGGTAGTTGATGCACTCTTCCAGACAGTCACATACCTCCATCGCATCAGTCACACGGATCCCCACAGGTACCCAAGGCTTGCCCTGGAGTCCTCAAGACAACTAGCACTTGAGGGCCACTCTGGAGTATGGTATGCACTAGTTTCCACTTGGTTCTCAGTATATGGGCTCCGCATGGACCCCCTACCCCCCCCCCCCCCTTCACTACAGTTTGGACTCCCCTTTTCTCCGGTTCTCTCACGAGGATACCAACCGGGTTATCCGGTTAGATCTTCTCAGCCTCTACACCCATTGCACATGGATCACACCTTCGGAGCTCCCCACGAAGATGCACTTCTACAGAGATCACTTCCTCACACTCACTGAGGATGGATTCATCCAGCAGCCGGGCTACTTGAGTGTTCACATGTCCCATGCCATGTGGATTGCGATTGGCCAGATACGGGTTTCATCCCACCGCCTCATAGTGGAAGACAGGTAGAGCTGAGCGCATCTTCAAAGCCGGGAGGCTCATACAGAGACCCAGAGAGGAGAGGATCTGCCGATTATGCCACACAGAAGTTGAGATGGAGGAGCATTACATATGCCGCTGCCCAATATACTATGAGATCCGCGAGTGGTTTCACTATCTATTTCGTAAGGGATTTGGTCCACTCTCCAGGATCACTGACTTCCAGGACTAGCGTTGCCTAGGCCTCTTCTTGCTTGAGCTCCGCAGACACAGGGACATCTTCTTGAGAGAGCTTCGGCCCAGCCACCCCGCCCCCTCCCTCGCCAGCCAACCATCACCAGTTTCTTCCGGACCTAGGAGGTGGACACCGATATAGTGGATCTTGTGGACCCTCCACAAGCTTCTCCAGACCTACCTCGCCCAAGAGGAGTTACCTCGGACCGAGCCTCCGCACTCCAGCGTGTCTGACGCCCCCGGCCCCCCCATCGGCCACGATCACCTCATCAGCTCCAGATCCAAGAAATGCTCCACCGCCATCGAGCTACCTTTCCACGTGACATAGCTGAGGGAGACCTCTCGGCCATACTCATTAGCCCCATGCTTGATATTTTGGAGAGTGGTATACCATCTACTCGGAGCTGATGTTGCTCTCATGTTTCTATGTTCTTAGTATTTCCATGATGAGTTTCCATGTTTTTCTTTTCAAGCTTGTCCTCTGTCTTGGGAGGATCCGATGGGCTAGGTTTAGGCCCAGATCTATTCCCACGAAAGGAAGCAACCATTGCTGACTCAGCAGACATCATGTTGTTCCTATTGGAACGAGATTGCTCTTCACTAAGCAAGAGAGTCACAAGGTTTTCAAAAGTGACCTCATTAGGTGCATTGCCAGCCAACAACTGCAAAGTGGTGCCAAATGTCTGATAAGAGTCAAGCAAGTTACGCAAAACTGTCTGAACAAGATAGCTATCTGTCAAGACCTCATCAATGTTAATGAGCTGCTCTCGTAGGTCCTTCACATGCGTAAGGTACTGATCGATAGAGTCACCTTCAAGCATGCGGTCAATCTCAAGCTTGCCCCTAAGGTAAGCTACACGAGCCTCATTGCGACCTGAATACAACACCGCCAAGGTATCCCTTTACAGTGGTGCAAGAACGAATGTGCGGAATGATATGCCTGCGGCACGAGAGAGCATTCAATGCATGGGCCTGAGCATCCCTAGCATCCCAAGTACACTGCTACTGAGTAGGAGGAAGACGAGGAGGTGGACCTGCATGAGGGTGAGCGGGAATCGCTTCACCTTCAGCTGGAGCAGGTGCAAGAGGACGCTCCTCAATGCCATCCACATACAGCCATACATTTATGGCAACCAAAACATGACGCATCATATAAGCCCACATAGGGTAGTTGTCCCCATTGAGCTTGTCCTCTTGAGATAGCATTCCAAAGAGGCCATTATTACTGTTGGCCATGATAGCACAACAAATCTGTCACAAGTCACCAAGAGTAGGCAATGCCCAACAAAACCATAAGAATGCAGGAGATAAATAGCAAAACCGTAAGAATGCGGGAGATAAATAGCAGGATAACCAATGGACTGAAAGGGAACTCCTTCACCACGTGAAATACATATGCATGTCCCAAATCTACAAGTGTAATGCACGATGATGCAAACCTGTCAAAGTGTCCACAATGGCATACATATACTGCAGCAAACCACAAATGTATACATGTGCCATGAAAAACACAATCAGCTGACACCTGTAATGCGATTGTCACCTGTACCAAATGCTGTAATGCCCAAAAATTGGGGAAAATGCCCCAATGCCAACCAAATGTGCCTGTAATACCCAAAATTGCCTGCAAATAGTGCCAATTTCTGCAAAATCCCCAAATTTCTAGTGCAATTATGCACCAAATCTGCTGAAATCAATGCCAATGTTGCAATTGGTGGCTCAATGGTGAAAAGCCCCAATTTTTAACAGGCAAAATGTGCAATTTCAGGCTTGCAAATTTCACAAACCTTGCAGATCTGAGATTTGAAGTTGCTTTGGGCAGATCAGTTACTATACAGTTGGACCAGAGCAGGTACAGTCATACGATACAGGGCGCAGTACGGGCTGCAGGTAGCACAGCAGATCTGGATAGTACGGGCATTAGGCGGCGCAGATCTGAGACTCGGTGGCGCAGATCTGGGCGACAGCGACGATGGCGTCGACAACAGGCAAGCTTTGACAGCGGGCAAGTGACGAGCGGCGCTGGGCAAATGACGGGCGGCGCTGGGCAGATGGCGACGATGGCAGATCTGAAGGCGGCGACCCCGGATCTGGCAGGTGTTGGAGACAGCGGCACACACGGGCGACGGATCTAAAGATCGGCAACGCACAGTGGCAGCGGCGGCGGTGCACAACGGCGGCGACATCTCTGAGGGCGGCAGCAGTACAGTACAGCGTACGAACAGCACACAACTGTTGCAGCAAGTACGTGCAGTACAGGTCGCCAACAGCAAGGGAGAAAAGAACACGACTGTTTTTTTTTTTTTACTAATAATAATAAGAGAGAGAGAGTGTGGTGTGTAAAGTGTGCAATAGACTGAAGCACTAGGCTGAAGGGCAGTAGGTGGGTAAACCCTAACCCTAATGTTGGGGGGCAGCAGGATGTAACCCTACCCAGGCTCTGATACCAATGTTGGGTAGGAGGGAAGCTAGCCTGCACACACACACACACAACCTCAAGCACAAAGAAACATGAGTGCTGGAAAAGATGTACTCAATAATGATATGAAATGAAAGTACAAGTGAGTACTAAAAGGCCTAGGGCAAAGTGCCCAACACACATAAATGTGTTCACACGGGGAAAAAACCTGTGTCTAGTCACAGGCAAAAAATGCCCGTGAGTAAGTTGGGTTCACACCTGAACTAGCCGGGAGTGGACATGACCAACAAACCGCTCAACAAGGCAGGCTTTGTGCTTATCCAAAGTACCATCTGCATGAAACTTGACTTTGAAAATCCATTTCACACCAATCACACGACGATGTAAAGGCCGTGGCACCAAAGACCAAGTGTGATTCCTCTCAATAGAGGACATCTCTGCTTTCATGGCTTGCCGCCACTGCGCCTGTGAAAGAGCCTCCTCTGGACTCTCAGGCTCATCGATCTCCTGGAGAGAACTCATGAGAGCATAATTCACTGTGTGATGAGATGTGGAAGCCCGAGATGAACGGCAACGTCCAGGAGTGGTGGTAGAGATTTGGTTATGGAGCTGTGCATTAGTGAGACCAGAATCTCTAAAGAGTTGCTGAACCCACCAAGGTAGGCCAGCCTTCCTCTCAAAGCGTGAAGAAGAAGAAGATCCAACTGCAGTAGAGGTCCGAGGACTCATCCGATGCTGCTGGGAGAGGTGATGAAGTAAGCACTGGTGGGGATAATCTTGGAGTCAACGCAAGACTCCTAGAGGGACTGGAAACTGCAAAAACTGGTGCAACATGAACTGGTGGCTGCAAAGTAGCAGTTGGCACCGGAGTTGCAGCAACAGCAGGAGGAGGAGGAGGAGCTGGATGTGGAAGAGGTATAAGATCACTAACATCTGCCGGGAATGGATCATCTAGAAAATCTATAGATGCATCAAGTGGAGAGGTGTTGATGCCAAACAAGCTCTCATTAAACCGAGCATCCCAGGAAATGATGATGTCATCAATCTCCGAATCCCAGAAGTGATACCCTTTGGACCTCAGACTGTAGCCTGAGGTCCAAAGAAGCGATACCCTTTGGACCTCAGACTGTAGCCTGAGGTCCCAGAAGCGATACCCTTTGGACCTCAGACTGTAGCCTGTGAAGATCATCCTCTTTGACTTCGGTGCGAGTGTGTGTGTGGTCCTCTTCTAATCTGGGACATGCACATAAGCAACACAACTGAAAACACAGATGAGAAACAAAAGGCTTGGGTCTTGTAAAAGCCTCCTCCGGAGTCATCCCCTAAACCGCTTTTGTGAGAGAGTGGTTAATGAGATAAACTGAGGTAGCCACAGCTTCACCCCAGAAAGCAGGAGGGAGACCAGCATGATGCAAAAGAACGAGCCATCTCTTTTACGGTCCGGTTCTTCCATTCCACAACTCCATTCTGCTGAGGAGTGTAAGGAACAGAGGTCTATAGAAGAATGCCCTTTGACGCAAGGAAGTTATCAAACGGTATAAACTCGCCACCATTATCAGTCCGGAGAAGAGAAATTGTACCCCCAGACTGATTTTCCACCATCGCGATCCAAGTCCTAAAACTAACAAAAGCATCTGACTTGCGAGCCAAAAAACATACCTAGACTTTGCAAGTGAAATCATTATCGAGCCCCTCCAAGAGACTCAAACTCCATGGGTCCCGCAAGATCTGCATGTATAAGCTCCAGTCTTCGAGTTGCTCGATGAGTGGCCTCCTCTGGAAATGCATCTCGATGATGCTTGCCCATCATGCAGGATAAGCAGATGTGTGAAAGAGACAAGAGTTGAGGTAGTCCGCTGCATAGTAACATGAAACATTTCGCCGTTTCGTCGTTTCGAAGGTTTCGTTTCGTTTTGTTTCATCTGTTTTGGATGAAATGCAAAGGTTTCGAAATGACGCTTCTTATATACACATACCAAATTTATAACATAGCCAACAGAAAGATGAAGATCCAATTTTTGGGACTAGTGGGTATGAAATTCATGATTTTGGGAGTAGGTTTTTTGGTATTTTCAAAATTTGGCCAAGAAAAGAAGAGAAAGACAGGAGGAAAAAAACAAGTTGGAAGGGAAGAGCGAGGTGAGAAGAAAAGGGAAGAAGTTAAGACAAGGAGAGAAAGTTGGAAGACAAGAAAAGGAGAGAAAGAGGAGGAGGGAAGAGGAGGGGTGGACCGTGGAGGAGAAGAGAGAAAGAGGAAGAGGAGGAGTGGAGGAGAAGAAGTGAAGGAGCGAAAAGGAGTGGACAAGGAGAAGAGGCGGAGCAACAAGTTGCAGCCGAGAAGAAGTGTCGGATGCGTGAAGTGGCAAACGGGCAGCAAACAAAGATGGAAACAACGGCAAAAATCGCATTTGCAAAAAAAAAACCTCCCGCCTGTTTTTCTGACCTCACTTTACATTTGGGCGAAACACTGTTTCGATGGGCAGGTTTCGTTTTGTTTCGAAACGTTTCGTGCCAAAAACGTTTCGTGCCGTTTCAAGAGGGGAAAACGGGTTTTTATGTTACTATGGTCCGCTGACAACCTGCTAAGAATGGAACTTCTGTAAGGTAGCAATGGGAACATGACCGAAGCGTGAATGCCACAGAGAAGTATCTACCTCAAAAACCAAAGCCATCAAGGGGGAGAAAAGCTGATGAATATGTGAGTCAGTGTGAGGGATTTGGGAAGAAAAGTTGGTGATCTTGTAGAGACCCCCATCATGGACTCCATTGAAAACAACCGAGAGAGTCTTGTCGATCACTTCAATGACCTCATCATCAAAGTACACACCAAGTCCCTTCTGAGAACTTTTGTACATTGAAAACAGATTTTGGAAATACGTGGTACATACAAAACATCATGTAAGGTGGCAGAGGAACCCCAAGAAACATTACCAACACCGGTGCAGTGAAGAGTTGTCACCGATGCGAAGTGAAGAAGAGAGTCTGGTAGTCCTCCAAGATATTGGCTTGATTGGTCATGTAGGCAGAAGCACCAGTATCACCAACCCATTCCACCGCTTCAGGTGTGTCACTGACATCTTCTGGAGAAGTCATCTCCAGGATCACGAGGAGTGAATCCTGTGAAGAAGTGAATGAATTTGTGACTGCCATGTATGCACCTCTGAAAATTTGTCCTTGCCCTTGTCTTTGGTGTTGTCCTCGTAAGATGAAACCGATCCCGTCAAGTGGGAATAGACTCCGTTGGACACCCACACGCGTAATAGCACAACTTAAATATCACAATTTGAAATGGACAACTTAATAACAACTGAAAATTGAAATGAAATGAAATGTTGATAGATGGACACCAATACTGGGGCCGGAACGGGCCGACCCCCCCCTCAATATATGATATATTATTGGGAGTATTTAACAAATACAATGCTCCATGGGTTCAACGAACCAGATGATGTCCATGTACAACTGAGATGAATACAGTACCAAACAAGAAACTCGAAGTAGATGTTCGAAGCAGTGCGACCACTTGAGTGGTCAAATCTCTACGATCCTGTGCCTTCACTGGAATCCGCGGAGAGCGCCCCACTGGTGTTCCAGGACCACGCACAAACAGGCGCTCCCGTACTAACGCCTTTCCCTCCCGATCTCGGCACCCATGGACCGTGGTTCTCCAAGAGTTTGGACTACCCGGCACCGAACGGGTGTTAGCGGTAGAGAGAATCCTTTATCAGATTTACAACAAAATCCTTTACTTAAATCTGAATCCACTTACTTGTAGCTCGCTAATGGAAGACAAATACCCGAGGTGTTTGTGTGCAGCTACTTGAGAGGGACACCAGGGCACAGCAGCCTATCGAGGAGGATGAGGAGCAGCTGCCTGTGGAGAAGGTGTAGCCACCCTGAAGAAGGGAGATGCCGCCTATGGAAGGGAGGCGCAACCGCCTGCAAAGGAGCATAGCCGCTTGCTGTGCACGAGCATAGCCGCCTGCTGTGCACGAGGAGGAGGCGTAGCCGCCTGCAAGGGGAGGATGAGGAGGCGCAGCCGCCTACAAGGGGAGGATGAGGAGGCGCAGCCTGCTGTGGGAGGCGCTGCCGCCTGGAGAGTGCAAAGTCGCCTGCTGCAGTCACCTGTAGGGTGGCGCAGCCGCTTGTATGGGCAAGAGACACCTGGCTGTAGCCACCTGTGGGGAGGGGGCACAGCCGCCAGCAGAGGAGGTACAGCCGCCTGTATGGGAGGAGCAGCAGCCGCCGATGGAAAAGAGATACAGCCGCTTGCAAGGAAGGAGGAGCAGCCGCCGATGGAAAGGAGACAGCCGCCTGCTAGAGAGGAGGAGCAGTCGCTTGCAAGGAAGGAGGAGCCGCCGCCGATGGAAAGGAGACAGCCGCCTGCTAGAGAGCATGCGCAGCCGTCTGCTTGTGGAGGTGGAGGTGGCGTAGCCTGAGGAGGAGGAGGAGGCGCACAATCCTCTGTCGGATGCTGAGAGATGGTCGCCTCTTTGTAGGTGATTGGAGGGGAAGCACACGACCACAGCTGGCCGGCTCCCCACGCTTGCATGGGGGCGGCCAGCTTCAAGGTGTGGTGTGGGTAGGTGGCCATGCACCCACCCCCACACATATAAAGGGTTAAGTGTGGGGGTTTCCCTCCCCACCTTGGCCCATATGTGGGTGCCCCTAATGGGTGCCCACTTTTAAATGACCTTATAAAATGAAAGGTTAGAAAGGAAAGCTATTAAACCAACAAGTGCAATACACTTACCACCTGTTCACATGCAACAAAACTCGTCAGAAGACATAGCAAACTTCACAACTCACTCGCAGGCGTCCCCGCTCAGTAAGTGGCACGTCAAACAGGCGAACACAAGAATACAAGTCATGTGAAAACAATTTCAAACATGCAAAACATGAATGCATGTGCAAATAGTATCATGGACATATCTCCCGTTCATGGAACAAGTACAAAACATCTATCGCTCGGCACAAAAATGGCACGACAGAAAACATAAATCTCGGTCTTCCTATGGAGTGACAGTCCCATAGGTAAAACACAGCTCCAGGCACGAGCCTCCCTATGGAGTGGTAGTCCCATAGGCAAGACATGGCACAAATACTGGCTCTTCCATGGCGTGACAATCCCATGGATAGAACACAGTTCAGGTCATACACGGGTGGCACCAGTCTGGCTCCCGTCCATGTTAAGCAAAAATACTTGCCTCTTCACATGAGACACCGGCCTGGCCTCAAGTGAACAAGACACAAATCTGGAGATGGACCAAATGGTCGGCCAATTGGTGACATTAGATGCTTTGGAAGTATCCTGGGCTTTTTACTTGGCTTTGGCTGCTCGAGAGTCATCATGACAAGCAAAGCAACAAGCCTCAATATAACCTATCCTGCCACAATAATCACATTCATTGCTTTTGTCCTTGGACTCCTTTGAATCATGTTTACCCTTGCCTTTGCCTTTGTTGTTGCTGGAGTTTCCTTTTCCGCCTTTGCCTTTGCCCTTGTCCGTCAGAGGCAACAAAAAGACTCCGACTTGCCTTTTCCGCAAAGCATGCACTTGTCGCGTGGATATAGCTCACGACTTCCTCAAAAGGGGAAAGAGGTTCACGGAAGTAAATATTATCCCTAAAAGAATTAAAGGAAGCAAGCAATTTACCAAGAAGTTTATGGATAGGATTGTTGATTGTGCTCCCGTACTCCTCAAGCTACAGCTTGATACGGGTGAACTCTCCAATCTTCTCAACCATGTTATCGGACTCATTAATTGCATTTTATGCTCATTGGATTACACCCTATCATGCCATATTTTGCTAGCATATTAATGCATATTACCTTTAAACCAACCAAATGCCTTTCTTTGTTTTTACCATTTCAATGCCAAGAGAGTATCTCAATTCTCCCAAGTCTTTCTCATCAAATCCACCACATAATGAAGCTTTCACATTAGCAATATCCTTGCTTGAATCACTTGTCACAATCAAGTCATCTACATAGATGATAATCACCACAATACCATATACTATCATCTTTGTATATATAGTGATGAATTTGATGTTCCCACATGAAAACCAATGCTTATGAGATTCTTGATTATCTTTTTTGTCCAAGCACATGTTGCTTGCTTCAAGCCATACAAAGCCTTCTTCAACTTACATACATGCTGGGATACTTACGCCTAGTCATGAGTTGGCAATGGTTTGTGCCTGTTTAATATTTGTGGGATTAATTTAATGCAATCTTCACTGTCGAAACTCTCCCATACCTCCTCTGGATCTCTGTCCACATCTGATGAGCATTACTCCGAGTAGAGATAAATTGTGCCTGTATAGACGGAGTCATGCAATGGATGATGATAAGACGGGCCTGAGCATCCAATATGCTTCTCAAAGCAGGGTCCACCAAGTGAGGTGTGGAGATGGACGTCCACACACCGGCTCCTTCTAGCAATAACTGAGTGTAGAAAGGAGTATGATAGTTGGTTGCTTTAAGCTTCATGGAGTCACTAACCTCAGGAGGATTGTAGGATGGTATATGGGTAGGGGTAGGGGTGGGAGCAAGACCTGGATGAGAGAAACTCAAAGAAGAAAGATTGGGAAGAGGAACCACATGCGGAGCAAGAGCAGGGGATCCAAGCAATGGAGGAGTTAGATGTGACATGTAGAGGTCTTTGACCGTCGTAAACACAACCTTAGTCTAACTAAACTGCACTTAATGATGTTTAAGAGATAGACAAATATGTGTCAATGCAATGCAGCTATATTAGATGATGAATGCGGTTACAATGAGATCTGAATAGATCTATGATGCTGAATATGCTGATATGCTAAATGAACTGCTATCCCACTGTCTTTCCCTTGTCTCCTGGGAAGGAAACGCTGAAGGGATGGCTTTGGGACTGAAGCAATGCTGATGTGATGCTGAAACGCAGATGTACTCCTGTTACCTGGGAAGGAAACGCTGAGGAGATAGATGCGTTTGCCGAAGATGATGTACTGAATGCTGATGCGTGGCTGAATATGCTGCTCCCAAGGCTTCCTGGAGGAGAAACGCTGGAGACACTTTGCTGAATGCTGGGATGGTGTCTGGAATAGAGGCGCCTGCTTTATATAGCAAAAATAAGGCTGGTCAGCCAGCTTGGCTGCAGTCGGCCAGTACTGAAATGCTCATAACTCCCATAAATACCATAAATGGTATATAATGCTAGTCGGCTGAAGTAAACATGCCGTCGGCTGCCTCCACCATGTCCCAATGCTTGTCTAGATGATTAATATGATGCTACAATGCTGAATCCAACTCATACCATGTGGTACATGCTGAAAATATTCATTTAAATGCCTGAATAATGCCTGATAAATCCTGATGATGTTTATGATGCCATAAAATGATGCCATGTCACTGTACACCTGAATGGTGTGCACGTGACATTAGAGTATCAACGGGAGAAGGCGCAGCAGTAGAGAAATCTCCTGATGCCATGTCCTCTGACAAGAAACCTTCTCTTAAGAAAGAGGGCTATAAAAAAACAGCAAATAGCCTCCTCTCAAGTTGTGCACAGCAAGACGAGAGAAAGAAGAAAGGGAGGGAGGGTGGAAAAAGAGAAATGGAGTCAGCAAATCTCTCAGGAACCCTATCCTCAGCACCTAGTAGAGAGCTTCAGCCTCCAACAGCAAAAACGCAGCAGTCCAACAGTACAGATACAGAAAACACAGCAAATTGATGAAGCCTCTGCTCCAAACAGAAAAACGCAGCAATTCCTTGCCTGTAGATCAGCGTTTGGCGTTGATACCATGAAAGAAAGAGCTAACACAGGTTGTAGGCCCAAAGCACAAACTGTAGAAGGCTGGAAACATTTGATTATTGCTGAAAATGAGCACGAGGGAAGCCCGTAGGTGCTTACAAGTATAAGAGACTGTTGCAACAGCCAATGACCTCCAGCAGACATGCAAGAATGAGATGGAAACTGAGAGGAAGGGTGTGCACCCTTATATATCCCTCCTAAGAGCTGGTCAGCCAGCTGTGGCAGGCCGACAGCTGTCTTGTAGCATAAAAATGCTATAAAAAATGGTAGAAAAATCCCAAATAATATCTGCTAGAATATGCTAATGCAGGGTCTCATAAAATGACCAGTACAAGCATGAAAAGGTGTATGTAGACCCTCTGGAGATGATATATATTCCAACAGAGGGCATAAAGGACTGGTCGACAGCATCACTAGGGATAGTAGATCTGTGTGCAGCATTAAATGCTATTTTAGCATTTATTTTTCTAGATGAACTGGCCGATGGCTGTTTGACTGGCTGACCAGCAGCATAACACCATATATAAGCAAGCGCTTGTATTCAGCCATAAATCATTCCTCAAAAATCAGGTCATCAAGCAAATTTCAGTCTTCAAGCCAGCATTCAGCATCCTACCTCTCTAGACAAAGCCCTGAAGTTCTCTTCAACATTCAGCCACCAAATGTGCAGTCCTTTAGCTATCCTAGACTTGCATAAGTGGCCCAGAAGAGTCTACTACAGTGCCCTTGGATTGGTGGATTCTCAGCCGATGTACCGTCTTCCTCGTCCTTGCATTGTGCAATCTTAGATCTTGTTCTAAAGCATTGTACAGCAATTCTCCAAAGAAGTAATATGAGCAAATAGGTAGGGGGGGAGGGGGTTCAGTGGGTATTTGGGACCCGATACTATGTCATCTACTCTCTCTCTCTCTCTCTCTCTCTCTCTCTCTCTCTCTCAGTGATGGATGCTAAAGATCTCACCAAAGTAAAGGTTTAAAGAAGGCTACTTGTGCGTTACCACGATCAACCTCAGTGCATGTAACATCAATATTAGAGCATCAGGTTGGTGACCCACCTCAGCTACCTAAAGAAGTGAGAGCATCCGGTGGACGGTAATAGTGCGATCCGGGAAAAACTCCAAGGCCTCCACCATGTCGGGAGAGACATCTCATCAAGAAGAAAGCAAGTAAGAAGTTGTGGAGGCACAAAGCCTCCAAAGCGACACACCAAAAGAAAGTACGCTTTTGCCAAGCACAGAAGAGCTCCTGAGAACAATGATGGAGCAAATAAATTCATTAAAGATGCAACTTGCAAGAGAAAAAGAGAAGCCCAAAGAAGGCCTCTCATATCTGGCAAAAATGTTCTTCGGTTTGGAGGAACAAAGAAGAGAATACGACGAAAGGCGTGAAGAATTAGGAAGAAAAGCTGAAAAAGAAAAAAAAGAAAGAAGAAAACAAACGTGCGGAGGAACAAAGGGATAAGAAAGCCACACGCAAGTATGAGGAAGACCAATGCCATCCAGAAGAACCCGACCGACAGTTCCAGCAAAGACTCAACTCGGAGGCTACGCAAATCCAACATCACCAGACGATGGCACAAATTTTGGCATCGCTTCCCAAGATGGCTCCAAAACCTTTGTCCTCCACCACCCCAACCACCACCATCATCCGAACTTCACCAAACTTTCCTAAGTATGATGGTAAGTGTGATCATGCTGCTGTTACTTAGTTTATTCATCAATTTGAAGCACATTTTCCATTAGCTAAAATCACAGATCCACAAGACAAAGTCCATGTGGCAGCACCTCAACTCACGGGGGAAGCTGTTACTTGGTGGCAACATTGGTCTACAAAGATTTAGATTTATTTTGGTCTACAAAGATTTAGACTTATTTTGGTTGTGGGAAACCCTAATACACTTGCACCAAACTGGCTGCAGATGCAAAAGAACCAGTAACCCTAATTGGTTGCAAATGCAAAAATGCATACCTTATTTTTTTTTCCCGAAAAAAGATCCTTCCATTAGTTACTGAAAAAACAGCCACAAAGGGCCAGATACAAACTCGCCTCATATATGGGCGGGAACCACATGATCATAAAGGGAAGAGACCCTTCTCCTTCCGGCTGGCCGCTCTGTGAGGAGAAGGCTATCTCATACGGGGGGGGACAACCACACACTTGGTCTATAGTGCCAAGTGGGGTCACCGCCTCTGTCTGTGAAAAAAGGGCCAAGCCCCCATAGCCTCAAGAAAGCTTCCCGCCGCTTCCTCATGCGGTCAGAACATCCCTAAAGCTTCCCCCCTTGACCACGGAAGGTATGAATGATGTCGAGCCAAATGCTCCTGATGGACTCAGCAGGCAGTGTATGGGTACACTCGATGGCCTCGCTGCATCAAGCACACCAAATGTGCTAGGCTGCAATGTTGCTGCAAATCTCCCATCTCTGGCATGAGCCTAGTCGCCCGTGATCTGTATGTAGTAGGTGGGGCTGTGACTAGTACTTCCGAGATACTATGGTGAGAGACCTGAAGAGCCAGCCCACCCCACCGCAGCCTCAGTGGCCCAAGCGACAATGCCCCATGTAATGATTCGAGTCCCTGTCCATAGTAAAGATGCGGAGAATCCGCTGCCAGATCTGCTGAGCCTTCGGGCACTCCCAAAGACAGTGTCTCTGAGACTCCTGAGGGTGGACGCCCGCAGGCAAGCTACCGGCCTACCTCCAACTGCCAGCCAAGTGCCAACCGCCAAGCTCCTGTGTGCCATTAGCGGCTCAACCAAAGAAAGAGGGTGATCTTTCTAGGCCGAAAACTATCCCATAACCGCTTCCAGAAATCTGAAAGGAGACGCGGTGAGAGGCCCTATGACTACCAATGTGCTACTGCTGCCGGGCGCCATCAATCTCTGGCATCTGGATCCTACGGTGGTTGAGCCGTGCAATGTATGCAAAGAAGGGGGCATCCAGAGTCTCCTCCCGATCATCGGTGTCGTGCCAAGTCCACTCCCCTGGATCCCACTGTAGACGCGTGAGAGGTCAGCACTCCCATATCCATAGTCGCCAGAATCTCTCCCTGGCCACCTTGACCAGTGGTGGATCTATGTGCCACTCCCATGCCCGAAAGCCAATCACCCTCGCTCTCTGCAAGGTGCAGCCCTTAACGTCCTCTATGGGAAGCTCGAATCTCTCGAGTCTGCCATGGGATCCAATAGAAAAAGTGAGCAGACCACTGTCCTCATCTACTCCATGGACCGCCACGAGTATATCATGTCTGGTGAACACACCTAACCACACTTTGGGGGGGGGGGGGGGGTCTGGGATAGGAGTCAGCCACTCCTGGGGGATAGCTGAGTCGATGTCAATGTTGAGCCTGTCTCTACCCCGGACCCCTATCAGGCCTCTCTCTTGCACCTCCGAGGGTAGCTATCTGTGTGTGATCCAATCTCCAAGAGACCTAGTTGGTCCCCTGCTCAAGGCGCCCCATGATACATGTGGTTGGGCCCCCAACATGTGGCCACTGGGTAAACGGATCAGGGGGGTTCCAGACCAAAGGCTGCCAAAGCCGCTCCTCTAAGGCTGCCAGAGCAATCTGTCTAAGGGCCGGCCTGAGATGATCCCAAGCTCGAAGTAAGCTGGCTGCAAATCTGTCCTCAAAAGCTGGACTAAACCGCGGGCCCGCATCTCTGTGAAAATCCATCTGGTGCTCTGCAGCCGAGGGCCCCCAAGACTCGGGGTGCAAGCTGAAATCCAGGCCAATAAGAAATCCTTCCATGGCTCACCACTAGGAAGGAGTCCTCTAATAATCAGCTTGCCCAGCAGGACACGGCTCTGAATAGCAGGGTCAATGAGGCCTAGCCCCCCTCTACGATGTGGCTAAATAATCACTCTCCATGCCACCTTGGCCCTGGCTCGCCTCCCATCACTGCCGGCCCATAAGAAGTTCCAGATCAATCGTTGTACCTGGCCAATACATGCCTGAGATAAGGCCCAGCACGAAGTGATGTACCACATGGTGGCTAGAAGAACCTGGCTCGCCATCACCACTCTACCTGCTAGGGAGGGCCTCGCAGAACTCCAGTATAGAAGCTTCTTCCAAATACTCAGAAGGAGCGGGGCAAGCCACCTGGCAACCAAGATAGCAAACTGGAGTGCCCCTCGGGATCCACTAGAAAGCCTCAACTGGGCGTCAAGTCAGGGCGATGCTAAGCCTACCCAAAAATCACACGACTTGTGCCAATTGATCCGTGCTCCTGGTGCACAGCAGAAAATCTCGATCGCCTCTGGGAATCTCTGGAGATTCCCCACATCTCCTGCGAGGAAGGCTACTGTGTCGTCTGCAAACTCTAAGTCAAGCAGCTCCTCCTGCGTGCGAAGGGGAAAACTCAATCGTTGAAGCCCAGTCACCTGGGCTGAGAGAGAACTACTCATGGCCTCGGCGACCAATAAGAAGAGGTAAGGTGCCAAAGGACAGCCCTGCCAAACCAAGCAGGGGAAAGGGGGAATCTGTCGCCATGGGCTCCTTGAATGAGAACCTGGCTGTGTCATGCTGAGTAAAGTCATGAGACTCCACGAATCCACTCCATGGGGAATCCCATCCGGCTCATCGTGCCCTCCAGAAAGCTCCAATCCACCCTATCATAAGCTTTCTCAAAGTCTAGGAGTAGCTCTATGAGGTCCTGCTGTCGCATCCTGGCCGAAGCTATAGCCTCCCAGAAGGTGAAAGTGTTGTCCAGAATGCTCCGATCCTGAACAAAGCCGGTCTGAGTGTCATGAATCAAATCCGGGAGAAAGGGCTAAAGTCTCTTCCTGATGGCCTTAGCCAAGATCTTATAGGCAATCCCTAGAAGAGTGATGGGTCTCCACTATCGGATCTCCAATCTGTCACCCCCCTCCTTGGGAATCAAGTGAATCGAGCCCTCTGAGAGCCTCTCTAGCATGGCACATGTGATCATAATCTCATTGAAGGCAACTTAAAGGCCGCCTTCCATGAGGTCCCAGTGGTGCAAAAAGAAAGAGACTGCGGATCTCCAATCTGTCACCCCCTCCTTGGGAATCAAGTGAATCAAGCCCTCTGAGAGCCTCTCTAGCATGGCACATGTGATCATAATCTCGTTGAAGGCAGCTTAAAGGTCGCCTTCCATGAGGTCCCAGTGGTGCAAAAAGAAAGAGACTGGAAGCCCGTCTGCCCCGGACATTTGCCCCTTGGTAATGCCGGCATCGCCTCCGCCAACTCCTCTGCTATGAATGGAGTCAATAAGTAGGACCAAAGAGAGGGGAGAACCACCTCTCTCGTGTGCCGCCAAACCCTCTCGCGCGCATCCATCACTTGTGGGGATAATGGGGCACCTGTGAGGAGGGAACGAAAGAAATCAGTGGGCAATAGCTCTCACATGAGGGGGGTCAAAAACAATAGCTCCATCCTGGCCACGTAGCCTGCAAATACCATCTCTCCTCCTGTGGGGGCCAGCTATCTCGAAGAAGTCTCCTGTGACTCTGTCCCCAACCTGGGTCCAGAAAGAACCTGGCATGGTATTGTACTCCACCCTCCTCTTCTCTATGGATCTAATCTCCATGCGGGTGGCAGCAAGCTGACTCTCAATCCATGGGCTATCTAGGGAACGCTCCAAAAGCCGCTATAAAGAGGCCAGGCCCCTCCTCAAACTCCGCTCCTGCTCTCGAAATCCCTCCAATCTACTATGGGCTGCCTCCTACAAGAAACCGTTGATCTCCCCTAGGCCAACATCCAGTGTGCATGCAACAGAACCTAACGTAAAGTCCAGTCCCGTCCAAATCTGCTCTATCATGCTGCAGATCTCGAAGTCCTGAATGAGGTTGTCCGGAATCCTAGAGCTCACATGCCTGTTGTGCCTCCAGGGGTCCTCAAGGGATAGAATAACCGAGGCGTGATCTGAAAAAGAAGTGCCTGCCAAGATACCAATCATGCCTCCATGGCTGCAAGCCCACTCATCAACGTAGAACCTGGCAAGTCTAGAAAGGTAGGGGCCGGTGAGAAGCAGAGGCTCCCAAGGACTGCGCCCAAACTCTGGCAGCTGCCAAGGATCCTATCCCATAAGTACCAGTATTAGCTCCTCCCAGGCAGAGTACTCGAATCCTGAGATTGTGGCCGTACCGCCTCCAAGTCTATCCTCTGCTGCCTCTATCATGTTGAAATCGCCACCCATGCACCAAAAGTCAACTTGGGGAAGGGCCTATCAAACTATGCTCCAAAAGGGGGCTCTACCTGCAACCGCATTCGGGGCATAAACATTGAGGAGCCAACACTATCCTCTCCAATCAGAATGGTGACCCACTGTGCTCGCCCCGGGACAATGACTCTTGAGCCTGTCACGGCCAGCAAAAGCTGCTCACTGACAGAGATGCAAACTCCACCTTGTGTCCCTGAAGGGCCAAAGGATGGAGACCAAAAAGTATGATTCCTGCCAGGTAAAATCTTCCCGCATTGGCGGGTAAGACCCTCTGAGATATGATGCTCCTGGAGGAAAAGAATATCAATAGGTCCCCCCACTTAGGCTCTCTGAAGCTCTCCTCTTAGGACACCTCTTCTGTGAAAGCACTGAGGCCCCCCTAAACCCTATATATTCCACGAGACTATCCACATATCAATCTCTGTGTGAGGTGGAACTCACGGAGCTGCTCTCCACTCGAAGAGTCTTGGGCGAGGGTTTAGATGGGGAATAATCACAATCCATCCTGGGGCGAAGGCATGCCAAGTGGGCGCGGATCCTGTCCTCCATGTGACGCCATTCCTTCCAAGAACGAGAATATGCGTACTCTGGACTCCATCTATCACAATGGAGGTACCTGTAAGAGGGGGGGAGAGGTACTGCGACCGAAGTATGCATGAACACAAAGAGCAGCACCTCCAGGCTAGAGGCCACCATCTCCCTAGCCTGGTCCCTATTGTGGACTCAGCCGCCAAGCTCCATCCTAGCCAGTGGCCATAGATGGGTGAGTGCATCGGTGATGCGAAGATCGTGAAGATGATGAGATAGCTCAACTGCCTGACCCTGGATGGCGGCATTCACCGACTCTAAGTCCCACTCAGTCCCAAGAGCTGCACTCAAAGGGAATGAGAAGATCATCACGCCATTCTCTGGCGTGGAGGGTCTAGAGTGGTGGAAGACCACACATATCCAAAGAGGTGCTACTGTCTCCTCGAAAATATACGTCCCTTCCGCCGAAAGACAACGGAAGAAACTATAATCCACCAACTGCCTCCGCTTCGGGTCGGGGGCTGTTGGGGGGCGGCGGGAGTGCTCTGGAGAGGAGAAGGGTGGGGGGAGGGAGGGCTCTAATGTGGAGAATAGGGCTGAAGAAACTATTACGTGCAAAGACGGCGACGAGGAAGGCAGAGGAGGGGGCGGAGGCGGGGGAGGAGGCGGAGGCGGAGGCGGAGAGGTCAGAGAGGGGTGCTGCGGGGAGAGGTCCGTCAGAGAGGAAGGTTGCTGGGAGAGGCTCACGGGGGGGCAGTGGGGTCTAACGACCTCACAAGATGCTAAGAGTCAGGGGAAGGCTCTCAATGGGGAATCGGCCGCCAAATCAAAGGGGTCGGAGGGGGCTGCTCAGTGGACAGGAGGGGCCCGTCACCGACAGGAGGGTGCTGTGATAAATGCTCATAACGATTCTCTGACAGAACCAAATCCTCTTGATCTCTGCAAGCCTAATGCGCTCGCCGACAATGCGCAGCCCTAGTGGTCCACCACTCTCCGGCAACTGTGTTGTCCGCGGCGGTCGGAACCTGGTGCTCCGCTGCCTGAGAATCTGCCGCTCTCCCTACCCCCTAGTGAGGATCTGTCTAGGATACGATCGGGGGGGGGGGGGGGGGAGGCCTGAATACTCCACTCGCTGAAGGATGCGGTCTCCCCTAAGGCATGGAATAGATATAAAGTGGGGCACTAAATTCGGCAAGGCGACAGAGATGAGGAGGGATGGAATCCCGACTACCTGTGCAAGGGCTAAGGCAACTATGGGGGGGGATTTCATCACTCTCCCGATGGCACCACAAATCACCAGGGGAAGCGGAAGGCATTCCTTCCTAAGGGCTTGGGAAGCAAACTCTCACTAGGAAGCCCGACACACCAGCAAGTGGGTCAACCGCAGGGTCGAAGCCGTGCTGCCACCGCACAAAGAAGCGGAAGGCATTCCTTCCTGAGGGCTTGGGAAGCAAACTCTCACTGGGAAGCCCGACATGCCAGCAAGTGGGTCAACTTGCAGGGTCGAAGCCGTGCTGCCACCGCACAAAGAAGGCCTGCGTCGTACGCAATGCAAGGGGGCTCAGCTGCATGACTCAGTTTGACACCTCTAATGACTCGAACTCCACCTGGTAGTAGCTGCGCCCCAAAGGGTGAATGTCTGTGATCTTTGAAGGCGCGCCAATGAGGCTCGCCTGTAAAAGATCCCTGAGTTATCCGTGCACAGGGCGGCTACAAATAATTTTGCATACCAGTGTGGAGGCCTCTAGTGCTACAATAGTCGTGGCGAGGATCTGAAGGTCCACTTCGGAAAAAGATAAACAAGCAACGGTGGCCTCGCTCGGAGTTGACGGAGCGGCTGCCATTAAGTCCTCCTGAGGGATTAGACCAAAAATTGCTGAGGCTTGTCGAAACTGAATAAACACCCCGAAGAAACTGACAGAGAACCTGCAGGAGGATGGAGAGGGAGGATAAAAGGAAGCAAGGAAAGAAAACGAGGAGAAAAAAAGGGGGGTGGAGGGGGGGAGGCTGGAAGCATGAGAGAGAAGGGGGAAAGGAATAGGCGCAAAGGAAAGGGGGGCCGGGCCAGCCACTGGAGAGGGAGAGGCGGAACAAAGGGAGGGCGGGGGCAGACACAATGAGAGGGGGGGGGGGGGGACAGGCTGGCAGGGGCAGGGGCGCAACTGCGCAGGGGGGAGGCGGTGAACGATGGGGGTGGAAGAGGCAGAGAGAGAGAGGGGGCGCAGCAGGCCGCGAAGGAGAGGGGGGGGGTGCGCGCAAGCGGCAGGGGACAGAGAGGAAGGGGGCGCAGTAGATGTGAAGGAGAGGAGGAGGGGCGGGGGGGGGGGGGGGGGGGCAATGCATGTCATGCTGTCCTCCTGGTCTATGAGACCAAAGTATATACCGAGCAATGGAAAACTGAAAGAAAATTAATATAATGAGAGAGAGAGAAAGTATATATCGAGCCATGGAAAACTGAAAGAAAATTAATATAATGGGAAAAAGAGAGAGAAACACACACACATACACACACAAGCGACTGAAAGTTTTCCTTGCCATGTTTTCCTCTCATAACTTTTGGCTCAGCCTAGACATCATTCTAGTAATATCATATACATGTAACATTCCTTTTCAATGTTCCAAACTCACTCCAGCATGTGACCCATTCACCAGAGAAAGGACCCATAGAAGAAGTTGCGGAGAAGTTGAGTTAGGCCCATACAAGTCGAGGAGAAGTTGATCTAGAGATCGAAATACAATTTGCATGCATAGTAAATGAATGGCCTATAGTAATAATTACAGCTATTATGAACACATACCATGATTGTTCCAGCAGACGATACAGCTCTTGCAGTTGCTAGTTCGCCTGAGATAATTTGCACATGTTACTGACATGGATGGAGCCGATTACAAGGAGAAGCGAACATGTTTGAGGTCAAGTGATACCTTCTGGATGTGCCATCTTTTGCATCGCAGTAGGGGCAACCATGATCGGCATGGAGATCTTAAACCCCAGAACTGTTGTGGTCAAGTCAACCTTGGACACATCAATGAGTATCCGAGGGCAAAACCTATTACCATAGTGACAATTCCATGTCAAACTTGGAAAAACAAATTACTAAATTGTTCCATACACAGTGGTTGGCACATTACCATACTCTCTCAAAGGCACTCCTGTTGTCTCTCAAAGTGTACTGATCCTCAGCCCCGGATGCGTAGTAATCGAAGATCATCTTTGGCAGCTTCTCCTTTGCCAATGCCTCGTATTCCGACACATTCACCACCATAGTAGACATGGTTAAACTCGTGTGATGAACAGATCCTTTGTCGTG